>NC_133648.1:268699963-268928341 GCF_009905375.1 Apium graveolens
CACCATGATTAAAGTTGATGGTTGAAGGCATAAATTATATATATATATACTTTATCCCCTTTAAGTTGGGAGTATTCGAAGACACTTCGAGATAGATCGATGGGATAATAAGAAAACACGGATGGACCGAGGAGACAGGAAAGCAAGAAATTAGGAAATTGGATGAAGGAAGTGACCTTCAAGAATATAAGGTGTACGTAACACCAGTGACTGGATACCCAAAAGGAGACACCAGGTACAAAAGATATCCAAACATTGAGATGACTATTAAGATAAATAACATAGGTAAATGAGTAATTAGAACTAAAAAGTTCACGTTGAACACGACCAATATCTTTCAGAACATCCCTACTATCATTACCAAATCGAGCAAGAAAAGTGGATAACCGTGTTATCTTTTGGAGGCCATATGGATTGACCTCATTTTGAATAAGGATGTTATTGTGAAATTAGGCATAGACTATCGAGGTGAGAATGATTGAATAAGATACCCTTATCAGGGATATATGACTTGATTTATCTATGGAATGATGCAAGTACCTTTTAAAAGTGGAATTAAGGATAAAACCTCAATAACTTGAGATGAACCATGGGGGGAATGCATAAAGGTTGGCATTTTACCCTTAATAGGGACATTATGAGTTTGAGTAGTATGGAATGAAGGACTAAGGCAACGACAACCTTTAAAGATCAGTGGAGAAATTTTTCAGAACTATATAGATAATGGTTCTAGTATTAGTAAATGGTATCTTGATATTCCTTGTACCTAGGGTGTATATTATGAAGGATTCAAGGATAACCTTAGAGGTCTTACAAGGAGAAAGGTAATATTCAAAGTTCTGAAGAATGGAAATTTTGATAAAGGAAATATGACGTAATTATAATAATGCCAGGTGGGCACGTGATAAACCATAAGAAAGTATGGATCGAGCCAATGAAGGTCGAGATTGGTGAAAACAAGAAGGACCCAAGATAAGAGACGTCCTAAGTATGATTGAGAGTCAGTCATGACAATGTTAACCTCTAAAGACCGAGGAAATAACTTATGAAAAAATGGTGATTTTTTTTTACTCACCAGATTTTAAGGAAAAACATCTTCACACAAGCAATGATTGGAAATAAGGTAGAAAATTTAGTTGGAGATCGTTCAAAAGACATTGATTATAAGGAACTATTACTATCAGGAAAGGCCAATGAGGTGGCCGACACTCTAACTGTAAGAGAGCAATTATAGGCGCTCGTACCAGAGGAATACAGTAATGATGGTTAAAGCCATGAAGGTTGTATTATGGTGTGAAAGATTGACATTCCTTCTGATGATTGTGCGATACTCAACCGTAATAATAGTTTGATAAAGATTTAATTCATGTAGCGCTGTGAGCGGGCTACCTATCTTAGAAGGTCCTATCTTGAGATAAGCCAGAACCATGTTACGAAAGGACTAATTGAACCTTTGAACTTCATGTCGCCTAATAAAGAAATATGGTTGATAATGGTATTAGCCTGCTATCGTTGCTTTCATTGAAACTCTTCTGCAATTTTATCTGCTTCATGTCATGCATGTACGTCAGGATCAGGAGTGTTCTTCATGGATCATAAATGGTGATTATGCTACCTCCTTAGAAGATTTTGATATGGCAGGTATGGACTCCATATGATTATCTATTAAGATTCCAAGGAAAATGAATGACTACAGTAGGTCAGCAATGGACCATAGTAATGCAGCAATGATTCTGCGAGTAGTGAGCCAATTACAACTGTTAGAGTTGTATTGGAATGGATGTTGAGATTAAGTACAACTAATCGGGTCGTGGTGATGTATAAGTTATTAATGGTAGACCAACTAAGCCGAACATTTACCTATGATATATTTATTCCTTCTTATCGATAAAGAGTAGTATTACTATACGAAGAAGGTTGCGGTACAAAAATGGATTCTAGTAATGATGAGGTCTAGAATGAAATCCCAGATTCGATTTTCGTTGTCGAGGGAGTTTCAAGGGTGATTGTGTATAAGCTCAAGCAAGAGCATGGGTCCATAGAATGATGGACGGAATAGCAAAACTATTTAGGCATGTGAAATCCGATGCTATAATACTTAATGTTGATATATATACATATATGTTTTGTTCTCCTCTGATAAACCTCTATAGTTCAGAGGTAGATTCCAAACCATATATTTTGTGGCAGTATTTTTTTATACAATGCTCTTAAATTCGTTCTTTTCTCTCCTTTCCATTTTGTATAAGCTGAGAAGAACAACCCTTCCAGAAGGGGAGGTATTGCCGAATGACTATCTATCTGTGTGATAGAAGCCTAGTAGGATATCACATGTTGTTTAATTGCTTGTCAAGTACTAGAGGCTGGCCACCTTCTGTACTAACTATGCGATATAACAAGTGTTCATGATCATAGTGATCTCTCAATAAATTCTTTTACTTCTATATGATTATTCAAGCTTCCAAAGATAGAAGCATCTAGGAAAGGAGTACTCTAAGTGTGTTATATCCGAATTCGAAATGTGTTCCTGACACTAAGGTCGACGAAATTAATAGAAGGTTATAAAACGCTCGAGAGTAACAGTATAGCCAGAATGGTATTATGAAGGGAAGATAGTAACGCTTACTGACTGGAAAAGAGTGGGTATTGAGAAGCAAAAGCTATAGTGCTAGAAGCTATGATGAGAGTTTGTGCAATAGACTTGAAAGAAATTTAAAATTATCACTTAACACAGATTGAGTTTTCTTACGACAATAGATCGTATGTCAGTATCAAGATGTCACCTTATGAGATCCTTGAGGGAAGACAATGTCGATCTCCCTTATATTAGGATGAAGTTGGAGAGCGCAAGATGCTCGGAGCCGAAGTGGTCCAAAGGACCAAAGATATAGTGGATTTAATCAGAGGACGACTGGTAGAAACCCCGGGATGGATGGAAGAAGTATGATGATTTGACTCAAAAGGACCAAGAGTATGAAATAGGGGACGTAGTGCTGTTAAAGGTATCCCCTTGGAAACCCTTGGAAAGGATTGATGAGGTTCGGAAACAAAGAAAAGCTAAGTCCATAATTTGTTGGACCCTTGGATATATTAAGACATATTGAGAAGTTAGCATATGAGCTAGCCCTACCCCTGAACCTGTAGCAAGTTTATAACGTGTTCCACGTATCAATGTTAAGGAAGTATAATCCGAATGTCAGACATATAGGGGAATACGAGCACATGGACATGCAACCAGGCTTGACCTATAGGAGAAACCAGTGAGGATTATGAATCAAAAAAAAAGAACAAGTGCTTAGGAACTTGGTTATCAAACTAGTTAGAGTTTGGTGGTAGAACCACAATGTGGGAAAATTGACTTGAGAGTTAGAAAGTGCAATGCTAGAAAAGTATCCCCAACTATTTTCTATCTGATTCCGGGACGGAATCCTTTTAAGGAGGGGACACTGTAATAACCCCAATTTTTGGAATTTTTGAAACACAGATGAATAGTAACTTTTGCTGATGATGCAGATTAAGGAAAATTATCAGACCACACTATATAGGAATACTGTTATGTAAATTCTAAGATCGTATAAGTATTCCATAAAGTAAATGAGTGTATGTAAAGGTCGTTAGAATTCGGATCCGGACACTTTGATTTTTCCCGAAAATCCACCAGATACCGAAAGAATTGAGTATAAGGTAACATAATTAAAAGAATTTAAATTCAAGGATTAAAAGAGAGGATCATAAAGGAATATAAAATATTAAGAAAGGTTTAGGGGAACCCAAGTAATAAGATCCCGGATATGATCCCTCAAATGACAAACGAGAATGAAAGTTAAGCGAACCGTATAACAGATAAGCGGTCATTAACCAAGTAATTAAGGGTTAATCAAAGAGGTTAGTGGATGATGATGTCATCACACCAACAAGGAGAAGACATGTGTTAACAAGATGACACAAGCATGGTGACATAAGCATGACAAGGAGTTTAGATTTGTTGGTTGATTTATAGCCAAGTAAAACTTACCATGGTAAAAATCTAAAAGTAGCCAAGCTAAAAGAAAGAGAACTAACCAACATAAATGTTAGGTCACACACACTATAGAGGGGGTGAATACAGTGTAAAGTATAATCAAATCGAACTTTAACAATTCAAGTAACAGAAAACAAACTTTATTAAAACAATAAACTCTGTTACAATATGGAACTGTTACCTCTCAGTGATGAACAAATATCACGAGAGCTGCTAGGGTTACAATGAATAATCTTCTCGAATATGATAACACTTATAGTGTAAACCCTATGTCTGTGTTTATATACTACACAGTTACAAGATAATCGCTAATTGATATGGAATATAATTCTGCTTCTTAAAATATATCAATCATATATCTTTTCTTCCAAGTATTCTATTCTTCATAGAATTCCTTCTTCATGCATATATCTTCTTATGTTTATCTCGATCTTCTTTCCTTTAATCAGCTGTTGTCCTTATCTGAACGTCCTTCAGTACTTAAGTTCTGATATCCATCTTCTGATGATTATCTCCTGATAATATAAGTACTGATATCCTTAAGTCCTGACTTCCAGTAAGTATTGATTTATCCTGTTTAAGTAAGATCTGAAAACTAAACATAAACCATATTAGCCATGACATTATCAAATATATCTAACAATCTTTCCCAACTTGTAAATTAGCATAATATAAAAGTTTAACAGATATTTGATGATGTCAAAAACATTAAGTACAAATGCATGAGAATTAGACTAGATAACTACAACTTACAGTCCTTAAAGCTTTACCAATCTTTAACTTCTGATAACAACTTCAGTCTGTACAAATATCAGAATTTAATCAGTTGTAGATCTTGACTTGGCTTCATCTTCTGATCTCTCTGATGTTAGGAGTTGTTCTAAGATAGTTCTTCAACAAACATTTCTCAGCATATATAAGTTCATCAATCATCCTCCTTTTAGCATCTTTAAGCTCTGCAGTATCTTCACCAATTTGAAAGATTGCAGCCCTGAGATCATTAATCTTAGCTTTTCTTATATCCTGATCCAGTCTGATCAAATATGCCTTATCAGACTCAAGATTGAATTTTACAGCCCTATAACCCAGAAAGGTAGTTATAATCTTAGCAGTGTTGGGCTTCATTTCAACTATATCACCCTTATGATCTCTGTACTTTGGAACATATGTGCTGTCAGACTTAACAGAATAAAGCCTTTTCTGTCTCTGAATCTGATCCTTCAAATATTTTACAGCACTTTTTGTTAATCTGTCATTCACTTGAAGTAAGAATAGTACATGCTCCACTTCTTCAAAATACTTCAATGGAATGGCATTTTGCCTTATATGATAAACCCTACCATCTGTCATGAAGTACAACAGGATATGTTCTTTTAAGTAGGTATGGTAAACCATTTGTACAGATTCCAGTTGATTCAATCTCTCAGGAGTTGCTCCAATATCTGGTTCACTCAAGGAAGTTGGATCATTGGTAGTGTTTTGTATTCTTCTTTCATCAGCACTTCCCAATCCAGTTTTATCTCTTGCTTCCTTTCCAGTAACTACTCTTGCTTCAAAACCACTTGCAGCAGTCTTCAAAGGTTGAGTCTGCTTTGCTTTAGTGAATCCTGGTAGGAGTTTCTTTGATTTATCTTCTGATATCAAGTTAACTTGAGCTATGTCAGAGGTTACTTGCTTCTTCGAAATATCAGAACTTACTGTCTCTCGACTCTGAACAACTTGAGCCATGTCAGAGGTTGTCTTAAAAACTTTTCTTGAAGTCAGAGCAAGATCATCCTTTTTATCAGTGATTTCTTCATTCTCAGGAGGCACATAAACCTTGATAGGTTCACCAACTTTTTCTTTACCCTTGGATCTTGGATCTATCTGCAGTTGTGATTTAACCAATGTTGCTTCAGTATTTGTCCTTTCTTTTATCACAATGCCTTTGAGTTTTGGAAGTGTCTTTTTACCAGAAGCCTCAGATTTAGATGTAACTTTTTCTGATTTAAGCCTGGCTTCTTCTTCCATCAAACTCTCCAAGTCCATTCCTGGATTTTCCTGAAGAAATAACTGTCTTGACATTTCTTCATCAAGATCTAAAAGTTCATCAGAACTTATCCTTTTACCAGTAGCAGAACTAATTCTTTTTCCAGTATCAGAACTTGTCCTGTGACTTCAACTTTTCTTGATGAGAAACCTCTACCTTGACTATGACCTCTACCCATTCCAGAGTTTCCTTGATCATCCTTTTCATCATCCTTCCCCTTCAATGTCTTATCAGTTTTGCATTTGGACTTAATTACTTTCTCCCCCTTTTTGGCATCAGCAGGTAATAGAAGAGAGACAAGCAATTCCACTGAGGCTTGGATTTCATTAAGTTGAGATTGCTGTGAAGCTTGATTTTTCAGAATGTCATCAATCTGAGCTTGTTGTTTCTCTTGAGTCTTCTCAATATAAGCAACTCTGTCAAAGGTAGGTTGGAAGAACTTTTTCTTGTCAATCTTCTGAACTTGTTCTAGCTTAATGAATTCTTCCTGAATCTTATGTAACTCTGCATGAGTAGTTGAATGAAGACCTTGTAGATGTTTAGTACTCAATGCAGTGACTCTAAGCTGTGTTTTGAAATCATCAGTAATTAACATCTCATCAGTTTTAGTCAAGTGCTCAGCCAGATGTTGTGCACAAGGAGCATAGGTAACTGAGTTTCATTCCTTAGTCCACTCATGTCCTGCAGGACTTTCACTCCAAGGCACTGGTGCTTCTCTTGTAACAAACTTCTTAACAAGTTCAAATTTAAGAACAGTTTGTTGAGGTGCATGTCCTGAAGGACCTGCTTCATCAGCATCTGCACTTGGAGCAGCATCACCAGTATCTCCAGCATTTGCAGCATCAGAACTTACAGAATCAGTATCTTCTGATAAAGCAATAATATGAGTAGAAATGGAAGCTTCAACATCATCCTCTAATTGCTGATCTGATTCTAAGTTCTGATCAACAGCCATATCCTGATGCTCACCTATATTCTGATCATCAGCATCTAGATGCAGAGAAGGTGTAATAGATAATTCTGGAGTTTGAGCAACATCAGTAACAGGTGTTGTTGATGGATTAGTTGATGTTAGAGCTTCTAAGTAAATTACTTCAGGCACAACCAAGGTCTGGATATCAATATCAGCACTTGTATCTGAATTAAAAGAAGATACAGTCTTAGGAGACACAGAAGGTGTGTTGGCCTTTTTAGTAACAACTTTCTTAGTTGGAGTTGATGGAGAAGCATTGGCTTTAGCAGAATCTGGTTCTTGTGAGATCAGAGATTCCTGATCTCCTTCCTTAGTTGCTGCTTTCTCATCATCTGAAACTGGCCTTTTTGTCCTCTGTTTCTTGTATCTCTTTGAAGGTATGGATTCCTTGGAAGTTTCAGCAACAGTCATTCTTCTAAGCCTTTTAAGAAGCCTAGATCCCCCAATTTCAGAATCCTTCTGAGAAGGAACTTTCTCAGCTTCTTTGACAACAGGTTCTGATGTAGAAACCTGTTCCTCACTGTCAGATTCATCTCTCAAAACAATCCTCCTTCTCTTCTGAGGTGTTTGGGGAACTGTCTTTGTCCTCTTAGCCTTGGAAGATGAAGGCTTCACAGGAGGTGCTGAGGATGAAGGTTGAACTGTCTGTGAAGTGGAGAGATATGATTTGAGATATTGCCTGAGGGTAGGTTGAGTAGTATGAGTGGTATGTTCTGATGGTTGTTGTGGAGTTTGAGATGTGGTGGTTGGTTGGACATTAGGATAAACAGATCTGTAGGTATCAGGATCAGCATTTACTAAGATCTGTTTTACAGATTGAGGAATCTGTAAGGGTCTAGCCACCTTCTTCTTAACATCAACATTTACCAAATCATTAAAGGCTCATTTTGCAATTTTGAAAGATGGAGTTAAGTCATTGGTAGGTTGGGGGTTATCAGTACAACAATGGTTAAAAATAAGCTGACAAAATCTAGCAAAGTAGACAACATTCCTATCTTCTGTCATCCTATCCCCAATAAAACCTATCACGGTAGTTGCAAAATCAAAATGAGTTTGGTTAATGATAGCATACCCGATGTGCTGACTCATTATAGGAATTGCATCAAAGTTTGAACATTTATTCCCAAAAGCTTTAGTTATGCAGTCAAAGAAGAAGCTCCATTCCTTTCTGATATGAGCCCGTTTCAACTGCCCAAGCTTTGCCAAACTCTGCTCATACCCCAAACTAGCCATGAACTCTTTAAGAGCTGATTCCTCCGGGGTTGAAAAAGTACATCCTTGTGATAGATGTAGGGCCTTGCGAATTGTACCAGGAGTTACCCCATATGTAGAATCACCCACTTCAAAAACAATACTAGGAGTACCATTTTGACCACCATTATCAAAGTTTCCAGTCCTCCAAAATGTCAGAACTTGTTGGCTCGAAAAGGTTGAAGGTTGGGTCAATGCATACCCGATTTCACTGTGTGCAAGAAGATCTTGCACAAAATGCAACTCAGACGGAGCTTCAGCATTCTCAAGAATTGCAGCATAGTTATTTGGAACAAATTTAGCCCCATCAATGATTAAATCCTTAGGTGCCAAGAAAATAATCGAGATTTAAGAGTGCCTGTTATGTGTTTGATAGAATGTCTATATGAAAAAGAACAACGTCAGGAGAAGAAAGAGAGTATAAGCAAATAGAGAGATAAAGTATAAAAGTGAATAAAAGATTAGAAAATCCTCTCTCTGTCTTACTTATACGTTTAAAAAAAAATATAATTGTTGGACACCTGTCAGACATGCAGTAATAATGAATAGTTAATGGGCACGGGAAAACAGTAATCATTACTTACCCACTTGCAGTTTTTCAACGAAAAACCGTTCCACTTACCCAGTAATTCCATTAATCAAGGTAAATCAGTTTTAATTCAAAATTAAAACTGTTCCCACTTATTCAATTATTTTTCACTGCAACATCAATATTCTGAAAAAAAATCGAGTGAGAATGACCAAAATAAATCAATTAAACAAATGCTGATATTGTAAGATCAGAACTTAATTTAAATTAAAATTGAAATGATCATCAGAATATGAATATTTATCAGGATTTATCAATGTATTACAAAACATCTCAGAGACAAGAACTTGCAAAAAGGAATTTCATTAATATATTAAGAGAATACATTCATGAAATTTAAATTACATCAGAACTTTTACAAGATTGTCCTAAGCTGCTAAACCTAACATCAACAGCCTTTGTCCTAGCTCAAGAAGTAGGGCAAGGCTGACGATGAAGAAAAACAGGAAGAAGAAAATAAAGCAGTTCTTCTTCCTACTCTCGACAAACAGAATAGCGAGTCGGATGATTCGCTCTTGCTGGCGGAGAGCTTCCAGCCTTTCCTCCTCCAATCGCTCCAGATGGCGATGGTAATCCATGTAGAAGAACAGGAGGTGGGTGAGTACCTCCTGGGGAACTGAGTCCCATATCTCA
Organism: Apium graveolens; assembly: GCF_009905375.1. Classification (NCBI taxonomy): domain Eukaryota; kingdom Viridiplantae; phylum Streptophyta; class Magnoliopsida; order Apiales; family Apiaceae; genus Apium; species Apium graveolens. Next base: position 268,709,460 of record NC_133648.1, read on the forward strand.
TCAGGAATGGCAGTGACGTACCATTCCTGCTGCCAGGCTTCACAGCTCAGCTCCATGTTAAATGTTTCATAGTTCAAAAACATATTGTAATTGACCATGGTGTTTTTGATATAAAGAGTATGAAGGTGAGTTTGTGATAAAAAAGTTGATGTGAAGGCTGATGTGAAGTGGTTGTTTTTATAGGCAAAAGAATGCCAAAAGACGTAAAGATATTTAATGCTGGCAGGTAGAATTAATGCTACCTCATCTCCCTAGACTGGGAAGACGAAAAACAGTCATTGGAAGTGTAAGTCAGGGTTAATGCGCACAAGTAACAAGTAAAAATTACTGTACGTGTACGTGAACCACTATCCCTAATGATATGGACCGTTAATATTCTACCCAAACGTGTTCTGATTTAAAATGAGACTGTTTTTAGATTTTATCCACAGATAAGTCAAGTAAAGGATCAGAATTTAATATCAGAACTTAGACTTATATCAGAACTTAACAGTTATCAGAACATAATTTCTTAACTCCAAAAATGAATGCCTATCTTAGTAAGTCCTCACACAAATTCTGATATAGATTCTTCAGAACTTAATCATCAGAACGTGTAATCAGAACTTGTCCTCAAAATTTGTACAATGTGACACAGAAACTGTTCATCTAAAATAACATAGATCACCACAGTAATTTTCATCATTCATATGGAGTGTTTAGTGTGTGCATTAAGCTAAATATCAGACAAAGAGTAAAGTTTGATTCACTTCAGTACATCTTTGAAATAAGGCATAACTAAAAATTTACTAAAAACCTGTCATTATTTTGAAACCTACTATTGAATGAGTTCATGCTTGAGTCCACCTCAACTATTTTGTGCTAATTTTGTGCATCTTTTTAAATTCCATTTTATAGTGGCTTCTCAGTGTAAGTGAGTCACGACTGCTTATCGAAATTTATGCTTTATCAGAGTATTTCTCCAGTAATCATAGAGTGTAAAAAGTCACCAAGAAAATATTATGCTTTTCTGATGCATATTTACTTAATACCAGCAATGCACTTGGGTCGTCCCTTCCACATTTTTACTCTAGACCTCAAAGGAGTACCTGATTTTTATTTATTGATCCTTTTCTTTTTCTTTTGATAAGAGAGGTTTATCAGCACTTAGTACATTCAACAGATTTACTAGCATCAGAACTTAACAGATGAGAAGCATTATTCTAGTTTGTGACTTAGTAATAAGATAGACAAAGTAAACTCAACTAAGCTCAATATCAGAATTTGCTTGTGTCAATAGATTTCCACAGAAATAATTACTTCTTACATGGGATCCCTAGTTTATTGAAGACTACTAGGTCAACATCTAGCACAGGTATCCTCATAGGATTGAATAGTTACATAAACAGACATATCATTTTTAGAGTTTAGAAACTTATATCAGACAACAGTCAGTACTTAAGCAAATTTTCAATTAAGCACAAAGAGAGTAATTTCTGTAAATACTGATCATAAAGTCTGATGCATCATAACAAAACTAAGCAGATTTAGAGAAAGAACCTGAAACCATTCCAAGTTCATTTACCAATCTTGTAAAAGTAGCTTCACACAGTGGTTTTGTGAAGATATCTGCTAGTTGTTGATCTGTTAGAATAAAGTGCAATTCCACTGTACCTTCATCCATATGTTCCCTTATGAAGTGGTACCTGATGCTGATGTGCTTTGTCATAGAGTGTTGAACTGGATTACATGTCATAGCAATAGCACTTTGATTATCACAGTAAATAGGGATTTTGAAATATGTTAACCCATAATCCAATAACTGATTCTTCATCCAAATAATCTGTGCACAACAGCTTCCTGCAGCAATGTACTTTGCTTCTGCAGTTGATGTGGAAATTGACTTTTGTTTCTTGCTAAACCAAGAAACCAATCTGCCTCCAAGAAATTGGTAGCTTCCACTTGTGCTTTTCCTGTCAATTTTGTAACCTGCAAAATCTGTATCTGAGTAACCTATTAGTTTAAAATCTGATTCTCTGGGATACCATAATCCCAGATCAGCTATACCCTTAAGATACTTGAAAATTCTTTTCACAGCTGTTAAGTGAGGTTCTCTTGGATCTGCTTGAAATCTTGCATAAAGACAGGTAGCATACATGATATCAGGTCTACTAGCAGTTAGATAGAGTAGAGAGCCAATCATACCTCTGTAATCAGTAATATCTACTGATTTACCAGTATCCTTGTCCAGTTTTGTTGCAGTGGCCATGGGAGTGGATGCACTTGAACAATCTTGCATTCCAAATTTCTTCAGCAAGTTTCTGGTGTACTTAGTTTGACAAATAAAAGTGCCTTCTTTATTCTGCTTGACTTGAAGGCCCAGAAAATAGATAAGTTCCCCCATCATACTCATCTGATACCTTGACTGCATCAGTTTGGCAAACTTTTTGCAAAGTCTGTCATTTGTAGACCCAAAAATGATATCATCAACATAAATCTGGACCAGCAGTAAGTCATTTCCATGGTTGAGGTAGAACAGGGTTTTGTCTATAGTTCCTCTGTTAAATCCACTTTCCAGAAGAAACTGAGCTAAAGTCTCATACCATGCTCTAGGAGCTTGCTTAAGTCCATAAAGTGCTTTATCAAGCCTGTAGACATAATCTGGATATTTGGAATCTACAAAGTCTGGAGGTTGTTCAACATATACTTCTTCCTCCAATTCTCCATTGAGAAAAGCACTTTTCACATCCATTTGAAAGACAGTAAACTTTTTGTGAGCAGCATAAGCCAAAAATATCCTTATGGCTTCTAACCTAGCAACTGGTGCAAATGTTTCATCATAATCAATTCCCTCCTGTTGAGAATATCCTTTTGCAACCAGCCTTGCCTTATTCCTTGTAATTATGCCATCACTGTCAGTTTTGTTTCTAAATACCCACTTTGTACCAACAACAGATCTATTCTTTGGTCTTGGCACAAGGGTCCAGACTTTGTTTCTTTCAAATTCATTTAACTCTTCCTGCATTGCTTGCACTCAATCAGCATCTTGAAGAGCTTCTTCCACTTTCTTTGGCTCAGTCTGAGAAAGAAAAGAATTGTAAAGACATTCATTTGAAGTACCTGTTCTAGTTCTGACACCTGCATCAGGATTTCCAATTATCAAGTCAGGTGTATGTGATTTAGTCCACTTCCTTGCAGATGGAAGGTTTTCTCTAGAACTGGATGCTCCCCCATGATCCATGCTGTCTTTATTTTCATTTTCTGATGCTCCCCCTGAAACTATGCTCTCTGAATTGGATTTTTCAGAATTTAGATTTTCAGAACTATCAGAACTTGGCTTATCAGAACTTGATGAATCAGAACTTGAAGAGCCAGATGTATGTTCTGATGCTTCTTGAGATGTGGTAATATCTTGAGTATGCTCCCCCTGCATAGGTACATCTTCCTTTGGCATAGTCACTACAGTTTCAATAACATCAGAGTTTAATCCATCAGAGTTTGCAGTATCAGGACTTAGATTGTCAGGATTTTTAGTATCAGAATTTGAGTCTTCATTTTAAAATCTCAGCTGATCATGATCAATAAAATCTTCAAGTCCAGTAATCTTCTTGTCATCAAAAAAGACATTGATAGACTCCATGACCACTCTTGTTCTCAAGTTATAGACTCTGAAGGCTTTTGTGGAAAGTGGATATCCAACAAAGATTTCTTCATCAGCTTTTAGATCAAATTTGGATAGCAGTTCAGGATGAGTCTTAAGAACAAAACACTTGCATCCAAATACATGAAAATACTTCAGATTTGGCTTCTTTTTCTTCACCATCTCATATGGTATCTTTCCTTGCTTGTTAATGAGTATTGCATTTTGAGTAAAACAAGCAGTCTGCACAGCTTCAACCCAGAAATAGGTTGGGAGCTTTGCTTCCTCAACCATTGTACGTGCAGCTTCAATGAGAGTTCTATTCTTCCTTTCAACAACTCCATTTTGCTGTGGAGTTCCAGGAGCAGAGAATTTCTGCTTAATTCCATGGTTTTTGCAGAACTCTTCCATTATCAAATTCTTGAACTCAGTGCCATTATCACTCCTTATTGTTTTCACAGAGTCTTTGACCAATTTATCCAGTTCTTTGACATGATCAATCAAGATAGATGCAGTTTCACTTTTTGTGTGCAAGAAATACACCCATGTGTATCTGGTGAACTCATCTACTATGACCAAGGCATATTTCTTCTTTGCAATAGACATGACATTCACTGGACCAAATAGATCAACATGTAGTAGGTGATAAGGCTCAAGAATTGATGATTCAGTCTTGCTCTTGAATGAGGATTTTCTTTGTTTGGCCTTCTGACATGAATCACAAAGGCCATCAGGAGCAAATACTGACTTTGGCAGTCCTCTCACAAGATCTTTCTTGACTAGTTCATTTATATTGTTGAAATTTAAATGAGAGAGTTTCTTGTGCCAATTCCAACTTTCTTCAATTGATGCTCTACTCATCAGATAGATTGCAGAACCATCAGTACTTGTTGAAAGCTTGGCTTCATAAATGTTACCATGCATGTATCCTTGCAGAACAACTTTGCCTGTAGATTTACTTACAACTTCACAGTGTTCCTCAAAGAAACCCACATGATAACCTCTGTCGCAGATTTGACTGACACTCAGCAGATTGTGTTTAAGTCCTGAGACCAGAGCTACTTCCTTAATGATGACATTCCCAAGATTGATATTGCCATATCCCAATGTTTTTCCAATATTGCCATCTCCATAAGAAACACTTGGGTCAGCCTTCTCCGCAAAGTCTGATAGCAGGGCTTTATTTCCAGTCATATGTCCTGAACATCCACTGTCAAGAACTAGGATGTTTTTCCAGTTGCCCTGCAATCACAAAGACCACTAATGATTAGTTTTAAGGACCCAGACTTGCTTGGATCCTTTGGCCTTATCAAGTTTGTTAACATTTGCAGCGGATTTAGCATCAGAGTTTATGTTAACATTTTTCTTATCAGAATTTACACTATCAGACTTTGAATCAGAATTTACACTAGAAGGAACAATGGAAACTTTCTTTAAAGAAGGTTTTATTTGATAATAATCGTAGTACAAACTATGATATTCCTTACAAGTATAAATGGAATGCCATAAACTACCACAATGAAAACAAGGATTTTGTGGCTTATATCTAACAAACTGACTCTTAACTCCTGACTTTGATGGTAAGGAGTTTATGTTCTTATTCTTCCTGTAAAAAGAAGCCAGATGGTTAGAACTTCCACAGTTATAACACGTTTTCCTAGGAGCTTTAGGAACAGGTTTATAATCATTGCTTTTATTCACACCTTCTTTTCCATTCCTATTTTTCCTAAGTGATTTTACCTTGTTTGCATTCTTAACATCTTTCAGCTTATGTTTAAGCTGCTTCTTAGTCATTAAACCTATGTTTACTTCAGCTGTCTTTTCCTGTTTTAGTTTGTCAGAAGTTAATCCCTCTTTAACTTCTGATTTCTCATTATCAGACTTTACTGCTACAAACTTAACAGGTTTTAACTTTGGCTTTTGCTGAACAACAACAGGCTTAATTTCTACAGTTCCTTTATCACTCTTATCCTCTCCATAACCTAAGCCCTATTTCCAGTTTTCACTACTTAGCAAATTTTGAGTTGTTCTGCCAGAGTTAGTCCAAGTCCTGATAATCTCTCTTTCCTTTTCTAACTCAGTTTTTAGAGATTCATTCATTTTTAGCACTTCATCCCTAACATAAAAAGCATCATCTCTATCCTTCTGAGTTTGATGGAACATAACTAACTCTTTTTCTAAGAAATCATTTCTTTTCTTAAAAGCAAGATTTTCAGAAGTTAATCTTTCACATGTTAAAGTTTGATCTCTATAACTAACAAAAATGGTTTTAAGATATCTTCTCAACTCATTAATATCATCAGTATAAAAAGCATAAGTAGTCTGAGGTACCTTTGATTCAGCAGCTTCAGAACTGCTTTCAGCACTTGCTTTATCAGCATTTGCCATCAAAGCATAATTCTCCTCACTTTCAGAGTCTGAGGTGTCTGTCTAGCTTTTCTTCTTTGTGACAAGAGCCTTGCCTTTGTCACCCTTCACTTTCTTGCAATCAGGAGATATGTGGCCTTTCTCACCACAGTTATAGCATTTGACATTGGTATAATCTCCTCTGTCAGACTTTCCTCCTCTGCCCTCAGAACTTCTGAAATTCTTCTTATCAGAACTTGTGCCTTTCCTGGAAAACTTCTTTCCCTTCCTGAACTTCCTGTATGCAATCTTTGTGATCCCTTTCACCATAAGAGCACACAGCTTCATAATCTCCTCATCAGCATCAGTCTCAGGCAAGCTTTCAGAATCTGAGTCATCATCACTTTCAGAACTTGATGACTCAGTATCAGACTTTATGAAAAGAGCTTTACCCTTGTCTTTCCTTGAGGTAGCTGCCTTGGGGGATTCTTCTTCAGCCTTAAGAGAAACTGTCCTAGACTTTCCTCCTTTCCTCTTGCTTTTTTGTTCCATCTCAAGTTCATGAGTCTTGAGCATTCCATAAATTTCATCAAGAGTTGTTTCATCAAGATTGTAGTTGTCTCTTATTGTTGTAGCCTTCAAATCCCAGCATTCAGGAAGAGCTAACAGGAATTTAAGGTTTGAATCTTCAAGATCATACTCCTTATCAACCAGTGACAGATCATTCAAGAGTTTGACAAATCTATCATATAAATCAGTCAATGACTCATTAGCCTTTGAGTCAAAGTGTTCATACTCTTGAGTGAGTATTGTCTTCCTGTTCTTCTTAATCGTATCAGTTCCCTGACACCTTGTTTCCAGGGCATCCCATATCTCCTTTGCAGTCTTGCAGTTTATTACCCTGTTTGACATTACATTATCAATGGCACTATGCAGTAAGTGTCGTACCTTAGCATCCTTAGCAATTGATGCGATATCTTCAGCAGTATAATCACTCTTCTCCTTTGGTACCGTCTTTGCTGCTTCACCTGCGACTGCAACCGCGAGCTTGGTTGGTTTGTGAGGTCCTTCCTTGATTCTATCAAGATATTCTGGATCTGTTGCTTCCAGAAACATGGTCATCCTCACCTTCCATATGGGATATTCGGATGGTCTCAATATGGGAACTCTGATGGTCTCATATCGACTTTGAATTTGTGTCTTTGGAGGTTCTTCAGTTTTGGTGGGCTTAGTTGGAGTTTCTGTTTCAGACATGATTGTATATGGATCTTAAACTGTTTGTACGCTAACAAATTGGCTCTGATACCACTTGTTAGGTCACACACACTGTAGAGGGGGTGAATACAGTGTAAAGTACAATCAAATCGAACTTTAATAATTCAAGTAACAGAAAACAAACTTTATTAAAACAATAAACTCTGTTACAATATGGAACTGTTACCTCTCAGTGATGAAGAAATATCACGAGAGCTGCTAGGGTTACAATGAATAATCTTCTCGAATATGATAACACTTATAGTGTAAACCCTATGTCTGTGTTTATATACTACACAGTTACAAGATAATCGCTAATTGATATGGAATATAATTCTGCTTCTTAAAATATATCAATCAGATATCTTTTCTTCCAAGTATTTTATTCTTCATAGAATTCCTTCTTCATGCATATCTCTTCTTATGTTTATCTCGATCTTCTTTCCTTTAATCAGCTGTTGTCTTTATCTGAACGTCCTTCAGTACTTAAATTCTGATATCCATCTTCTGATGATTATCTCCTGATAATATAAGTACTGATATCCTTAAGTCCTGACTTCCAGTAAGTACTGATTTATCCTGTTTAAGTAAGATCTGAAAACTAAACATAAACCATATTAGCCATGACATTATCAAATATATCTAACAATAAATCATAAAACAAAAAAATTAGAAGTTGACTTTTGTTTCCAAGAACAAAAGCTCTCGGCCAAAACAATCCCAGCAACTTCAAACTGCCATATCTTCTTCAATACTCACTCAAATGTTGTGTTCTATAGCTCGTTAGAAAGGTATTGAGATGGCCTACAACTCTTGTTCACAAGTCTCGTCCAAATAAGAAATTTAAGACCCTCATTTTTATAGTTCTTTCAATCAAACGTTTAGAAACTTCAAAACCTAACTTTGTGTTCTTGATTTCTTTGGAAAGATCAAGCTTGTAGGAGGTTATATTAAGGCTCCCTAAGGCTTCCTAGAAACTTAACACCTACCAAGGAAGGTATAAATTTCAAACCCTAGCCTTTACTTTATTTGTTAGTAAGTTTAATGGTTGGTTTTGTGAAATGAGAAGCATGGATTGTGATTATTAGTAGTTTGGTTTGATTTGGAAGTGTTTTGGTAATTGAAGCTTAATTATAGTTCATAGGTCTTGATTGTGGTTGTTTGAGTTGAAAAAGTTGGAGGTTATAGACTGATGTGGTATGGTTTAGGTGAAGTTTTGTTGTATTGATGGTTATGGGTTGGTTGGTGGTTAATTGGAGTGGTATGAACATGGGTAATCGCGTAAACATAGCCATCGTAATGCCCATTTTCATTCAACTGCTTGTTTTAGTGTTCGGGACAGAAAGACAACTGACTAATCTGTAACTTTGCTATATTTAGCTAGATCGTGTCGTAAACTTCGTTTTGGTATGTGGTTCGCTTGAATCCGATGTACAGTTTAGGAGAAACGACCGTTTTAAGTAACGTCATTTCGCGAACGAACCATTACCCCTCGCCTTACTTTGAAACCTTGGTTAAGGTCCTTAAGTGACTAATTGGAGTATAAAACAATTATTTAAGGTTAATGGGTCAGCTGGTAGATTATTCGCGAAAGCGTCGCCTTAAAATTCATAACGGTTAATTTTATAAAAATGGTGGAGGCGAGGTTACTCGAGCGACTTATGTGAATCGTTAAGCGCAAAAACGAATGTTAGGGTCCAATTGGTTAAAGTATAATTTCTTAAGAGACCGTGGTTTAATTCTAACTTATGTTGTTGCTCATAGGTTATCAGACCCACTCTAAGCTTAAGTCTACCTCGGAACGCTCAGGAAAGTTTTCTACCCGTTATACTATTGTTGTGATGTAAATATATTGATGCATTATCTTGAGATAATTGCATGACTGTTATTAGAAAATCTTGTGATATATTGAAGCATGTTGATATGGTATATATATGCATATTGTGAAATCTTGATATTCTATTATCAATTCAAATGCTTATAAACTGCATAATACCCATGCTAGAGATAAACAGTAGTCGCGTATACCCTTTGTATAGGGGACACAAAGGTGAACATTTTTCTAAACCGGGAGTCAATATTCCCGAGTATAATATATATATATATATATATATATATATATATATATATATATATTTTATACAGTTATAGACTGGAACTCTGTGTATATTATGCATGAAAGAGGATTTCAAAGATTTTGAAAAGTATATATACATATATACTGATTATTTTCCGACTTGGTCGCGTTAAGATATCAAACTTGGTTCATTTTTGCTTGACCAAGCCTTTCATGAGTACTATGAGAATGCTCATATATTGTAAAGTATTATACATATTATTTCGGTGGGCTTGTTGCTCACCCTTGCTTTCTTCTTTCATCACACAATAACAGATACACAAGATGAACAAGACCAGGCTCCCAGCTCGTGAACGGATAGGAAACGTTCCGCAGTTTCCTGTAGGCGTTGATGCCGCTATAGCTGAGGTAGGAACTACCAATAAGCTAGGCTTTCAACTTTTGATGTACCGGACTTATATATATTTACGAATTGTAGTAATGGTAAAGATTATGTAAATCTATTCAGAAACCCTTTTGAGGTGTAATGACTTATAATTGTGGAATAAAATGACTTGTGTTATTTTTGGTATTCGTCTCTGAGACTATAACTTGTGGTGTGTGTGTGTGTGTATTATGGGGTCACAGTACGCAGTAGTTGTTTGTTTATTAAGATTGATTATTATTAAGGGAAATGAAACTCGTGACAACCCAGATCCCTGACCACAGATTTGGGGGTGTTACATTTATCATAGAACCACAAACTAAACTGAGTTCTGTATCATCTGAATTGTGCTCGACTTAATCTCAAAGGTATTAGCCGAGATGGCGGTCCGAACAATTCTAGATTGAATATCATCGATCTTCGGTTGAGAGTAGTCCATCAAAGCCTTTGGATTTGCTTCTGGTTCTCCCATTACAACAATAGCCTCTTCTTCTTTCTCAACTAAGATCTCTTCCTCAACTTTCTCCTCTGCTACAACTTCTTCCTCAGCTTGATTCACTGTCCTCTTACGAGACCAAGAACGCGTATGCATACACGCTCGCTAGAGTACCTGAAACACGACAAGAAATTAAGTAAGTAATAATGTCCGAGTCACTGAACTTTAATGACCAGTGATGACAAACACATAAACTAAAAATTAACACCAAAGTCCCCGACAGCGGCGCCAAAAACTTGTTAGGACGTTAACACGCGCCAATAATACATGCAAGTATACGCGTTCGCAAGTAGTATAGAATAAATTCTAGTTCGTTCCCACATGGATTGGTTTAGATTAATTTCAATCAATGTATTTATGCAAGACTAGTATGGTTATTATTCAATGCTAAGATGAGTAACAATTTGAGATTGTTTATGCTAAGATTCACTAAGAGATTATACTAAAGAACATAAACTAAGGGATTAAAGAGAATTGAATAATATATGACATAAACATGGGATTCTAACTTCATTAAATACTTCATTCAATAGCCTTTTCGTTCTTATCCTTAGCATGTAATGGTGATGACACTGATCAGATAACACAAAACTGATAAAAGCCAACTTTCGTTGTACGAATACCATACTACCAGACATCCACAAAAGAGATAGAACCTGAATAGACACCAATTATATTGAGACCCTATATTTTTATAGAATTTGACAATATAACGGTTTAATGCACAAGTTATCTACCGTGATTACATAGGGCAAGTAAGATGGTTAAAATTATCTACGCATCATGCATATGAAATACATGAACCTATGCTAGCATGGCAAGTTCTAAATCCTTAAATTCACTTTCGCTTCATTAAAGATTAACATACTATCTTATGAGTTCGCGACACTCACAAGACGAATAAGCGCAACCAAAACTAGGTTATCATACAATCACCACACACTAAGGCATCGAAACAAATTAACTAAAGAAATTCATAAATAAATCCGCTAGGCCCCACGATAACGATTAGCCCATAATCAGACTCATCATCAATATGGGTTCCGATGAAAGCATAATATAATAAACGTAGTCTTTATACTTAATAAAACCAAGTACGAAACAAAAGTAAAGGTTCAAGAATAAGAAAAATAGCATCCAAAGTTATAACTTAAAACAAAGAATCATAAGAATAAACTAGATCTTCTTCGCCTTGGTTGAATTATGCTCTACGGTCTTCTTACCCCTTCTCCTTAGCTCTGGTACGTCTCCTTATGAAAAACGACCTTTATTTATGTATATATAGCAGCCCATGCATAGTAGAAGTCCATCCAATCAAAAGTCCACAAGAATCAGGATTTTAATTCCCAGCCTGGCGCGGCCGCGCGCTTGACCGGCGCGTCGCGCTGGTCTTTTGGAAAAAACTTCTTTTTCTTCTTTTCTTGCTGCAATGAGTTGGTCTTCACGAGCCTTTATTCCTTGGACACCGTCCTAACACCATAATAGCATCAAATCAATGCTAATTCACCTGAATTCTGGATTAATGCCTGAAATACAAAACACATTAAAACACCAATAACTTGAGTACAAACAAACCAATTCAAAGCTTAATGGAGCGTTATAAAGTGTCATAAATGCCACTCAATAGCATCTCGTCTCAGGTTACTGAGCTTCAAAATCAAACACTTTTAGAAGTTGTGACGGTAGAAGAGGTCAGAGAAGCCATCTTCCATATACATCCTGATAAATCCCCGGGGCCGGATGGCATGACCCCAGCTTTTTTTCAGAAAAATTGGAAGGTTGTAGGAGAAGAAATCACTCAGATGGTTTGTACTTTTTTCACGACGGGCAAGATTGTGGGGGACATAAATGCTACAAATATTGTCATTATTCCCAAGAAAAAACAACCCCTACAATTTGACGGACCTTTGTCCAATAGCCTTATGTAATGTGGCCATGAAAATCATTACCAAGGTTATTGCCAACCGTCTCAAAAAGGTGTTGGAACTTATCATCTCAGACACACAAGGAGCTTTCTTACCACGTCGGCTAATTTCTGATAAAATCATGATTTCTTTCGAAATTATGCATTATCTAAAGAAAAAGAAATTTGGTAAAGAGGGGTATATAGCGCTTAAACTTGATATGTCTAAAATGTATGATCGAATCGAGTGGAAATTTTTGAAAGAGATGCTAATCAGATTGGGTTTTAACAGTTGGTGGACTCACTTAATTATATAATGTGCTACTACAGTGGTGTATAATATTGTACATGATCAAGGTGAGATTGGCCCTATCACTCCTACTCGAGGATTGAGACAAGGAGATCCGCTATCTCCTTATCTCTTTATTATATGAGCTGAAGGTCTTAAAGCTATGATTAAAAGTTATGAGGAGAAAAGATGGTTGCAGGGGGTCAAGATTTTTCAAAAAGGTCCTGCCATTAGTCACATGCTTTTCGCTGATGACATTTATTTATTTTGTAAAGCAGACACAGCTGAGGCAGGCAAGGATATGGAGTTGCTTGCTTTGTATGAGATGGCCTCTGGTTAGAGGGTGAATAAGGATAAATCCACAGTATTTTTCAGTGTTAATGTAATAGACTATAACAAGTATATCGTATGCCAGCAGTTGCTAATTAAAGAAGCTGATGACACTATGAAGTATTTGGGTTTACCTAATGTGCTGGGACGAAACAAAACAGTGATATTTGATTACTTGAAAGAGAGATTGAAAGCTAGCATTCGAAGTTGGAATGAGAAAAAGATCTCGAAACCCTCAAAAGAGATCCTTATTAAAATGGTGTCTCAGGCATTGTCGTCTTATGCCATGAGCGTATTTTTACTTCCTCTTAAGCTCACTAAGAAAATTGAGAAAGAAATCAATAAGTTTTATCGGGACACCTCCAGTAAGTCGAGTTCTAAAATTCATTGGATGTCCTGGGATAGATTAACTCGACACAAGCATGCAGGTGGTTTGGGATTTAAGAATCTTCGGGACTTCAATCTTGCAATGTTGGGCAAACATTACTGGCGATTAATTACCAATCCAGAGAGCCTGGTAGCTAAAGTCTACAAGTCTAAATACTTTGCGGATACAAACTTTTTGGAAGCAAAAATGGGAGGGAGTCCCAGCTTCATCTGGCAAAGTATCATGAACGTGGTTTCAGCAGGGTCAACTTGGAGGATTGGTACTGGAAACGACATTAATATCCTTAATCAGCCATGGTTAAGTGACTAGGAGAATCCTTTTATTCTAACTCAGTCACCAGCAATCATTAATCAAAAAGTGGTGTCATTATTCCACACTGGTACTAAAAATTGGGACTCAGAACTCATTGAAGACATTTTCAAGGAAAGAGATCAGAAGTGTATCTCTGATATGGTGGTAGAACACAAGCTCAGTATCGATGTTCAATACTGGAAAATGGAGACATTAGGTCAATACATAGTTAGAAGTGCCTACAAGTTGCTGCAGAAACAGAAAGAAGAGTGGGGTACGACTGATAATATGGAGTTTTGGAAAATGATGTGGAACATCCGAGCTCCTCCTAAGGTGTTAAACCTCATATAGAGAGCAATTACCTATTGTTTGCCAACAAAAACTCAGTTGCAGGCTAAACATGTGCAAATTAACAATTTGTGTCATATTTGTAACGAGGGCGATGAGTCAATATTTCATGCTTTAGTCAATTGCAGGTATGCAGTCAGATGTTGGAAGCAATTCAACCCAGTTATTGACACAGACACGACCATGGAGTTTCCTGTATGGTTGATATCGAGGTTGGAAAATCAGGCGAAAGAGAAGAAAGCGAAAATGCTCACCTTGTGTTGGTCAATATGGAGAGCCGGGAATGACCTGCTCTGGAGTAATAAGCGTCGGCAGGAAATGAGAATTGTAGCAAAAATTTGGGAATATCTTACACAGTCGGAAGTAGCTCAAAATAGAAAAGTTGGACCATCAATTCAGCCTAGGTTTTCAGGCGATGGTGCAGTGGTTTGGGCGACGCCACAACTCAATGAAGTTGAGATATCTGTGTACGCTGCTATTTTTGAAGATCTTGGCAAGTCAGAATTTGGAATCATTGCTCGAGGGAGAGAAGGTTAGCTCCTCTCAGCACAAACCAGAACTTATCCAGAGGTTATGAAACCATCTTTAGCGGAGTCGATAGCTGTTAAGGAAGCATTGAGTTGAGCTAAAACGGTGAACTGGCACTCAATTATCATCGAGATAGATTGCTTGACTGTTGCTCAGATGATTCGAAACTCTGCTGTTATGAGATCGAGGGTTGGACAGGTAGTAGAGGAATGTCGGGATATGATTAATAGTATGAACAACGTTAAGTTGTATTTTGTTAAACGATCTGGCGAATATGTCGGCTCATGAATTAGCACGTGTGTCGCATATGTATCTTGATCGTATATTTGATTGGAGGACTCTTCCAATTGTTAGAAAATATTTCAATAAGAATTTATTTGCATTTATTTTATTTGATTTGTAACTTATGTATTTTGATTTTTTGTAACTCTTATATTAATGTCATGATTTTAATTTGATTATTAATTTTGATGTTACTAAATTGAATAGTTTGTAAGTTACAAATTCATTTCCCCTATAAAAAGAGGTCTTGCCTCATTAGTTTGTGACACACACAAAATATGTACAAGCATTATTTTTCTTGCATTCCTCTTAGAGTTCTAGGTTCTTGTTTCTGTGAGATAGAAAGTAGTTTTTGTTCGGCTCGTGGAAGGCGGATCTTGTAGTGCGGAAAACTACCTTTGTTCGTTGTATCCGACGGAAGCCGCATCACCTTCAAGCACACATGGAAGGGGCTAATCTGTTTTAAGGATAGCGTGGTGCTCACGTGTCTCGAACAAGTCTTTTGGTATTTTAATCTTGTATTCTTGATTTAAGATAACTTCTAAACAATACTCCCTACACCAATTAATGTTATGCAATGTATGATGATTGATTTGGACTAATAAAATTTGCATTTCGTCAAAAAGAAAAAGTATAATGTAGATATTTTGAAAAGACTATATCTAAATTTATAATCAAAGTTGATTATGATACAACCTCATTTTTTGTGTTTGTCTATGATAAACGAACCGTCGTATAGACTCCCTCGTAAATTACAATTTTACCAGGATAAAAATGGAATATGCAAAATGTAAAACAGAGCTGAATTAACTTTTGAAGTTTGTATTCCAAAAGTTTTTTGAAGAAGCCGTTTATTGTGCAATGGCAGAAAAAGAGAAGCGGGTAAAGTATTACTCGTCGTCTCACCAAATATTACTAGTGGGTGAAGGTGACTTCTCTTTTTCATCTTGTTTGGCTCAGGCTTTTGGTTCTGCTTCCAACATTGTTGCCACCTCTCTCGACTCCTTCGGTATTTTCTAATTTTATAGTATTATTTATCATCTGTTTTCGAATAACTCTTGATGTTTTTGTAAGCCTTTGATCAAGGTTCTTCAGTGTTATCTACTTATGTTCAGTATAGTTATGATAAATTATGTTTTATTTTTACTAGAGGATGTGATGAGGACATACCAGAGTGCTCAATCGAACTTTTCAATTCTGGACAACTCCGGCGCTTTACATTTGCATGAAGTAGATGCTACAAAAATGAAGCTTCATAGCGGTCTTAAGGGGCGTAAGTTCGACAGGATCATATTCAATTTTCCTCATGCAGGTTTCCACGGAAAGGAAGACGATGCTCTTCTCATTGTGTAAGTCAATACATAGACTTGTATAAGTGGCTGTCTGCATAAGCGATTTCACAATAGGACAATGCTCGCATGTACATCTAGAGTTCAAATTTTTTGCATCTTTTTTATCAGCAAGGCTTTGGTCATTAAAATTTATTTATGATACTCGAAGCCTCAATACGACATAAAGGTACTGTCTCTTTTAGTAGGCCGGCCGTCTCATGGGAGCAGTATAATGTTGGTCCTCTAAAGAATGGCTCCTGAATCAGTTGGATGATACTTGTAATTATCAAGTCAAAATACCTGGCAGTCGTCCCTTCGTATATAGTTCTAGGAATGGTTGCTTTTGCAATTCTAATTGATTTATTTTGGTCATATATATGTAGGATGCATAGAAGTCTTCTTAATGGCTTCTTCGAGAATGCAAGTGGTATGTTACAACCAGATGGTGAAGTACATGTAAACCACAAAATCTCAATTCCATATTGCAACTGGAAACTGGAGGAACTTGCTGCTCAAAATTCACTGAGACTAACTGACTGTGTTGCATTTAAGAAAGACGACTACCCTGGTTACGAGAACAAACGAGGTTCTAGTTATAGATGTGATCAGAGCTTCCCCTTGGGCCATTGCTGCACCTTCAAATTTAGTTTTTGGTTAGATCATAAGGTGAATCAGAACACATTTCAGAACCAGTTTGAGTTTGGAAGTCCACTATCAAATCGTGGTACATTGTCAGCCGTGACTGAACCAAATCTTCTTCTTGAATACATATTTGACAGCTTTACCATCTTCGGTGGGTACCTGAAACATGTAACAGACGCTTTAAAAAGTCCCGATCATAACTCATTTTTTCTGAAAGAAGCTTTGGAGGTTGGTTACATAAAATATAAGGCTTTACGTCCGACAAGAACTCGGAGTGATTATATAAAAGTTCTGCAACTGGCTATGTAGATTTTATTGGTAATTAGAAGCGGGACATCGTGGCACGGCAAGGGTGCAAGCAGGTGACAGTAGATGTGTACATTTCGAGCTTTACAAGGAACAAGCTTAGCTGTTTGGTTACATTTTGCTTTAACTATTTGGTACTGGTGTCAACTGCTTGTTTTTTTTTTTTTGCTATTCGGACTTTAATCCTGGGCTTAATTTGCACTTTACTCCTGTATGTGCTAAAAAAATCTGGTTATCTTATTATTGACCATAACAGTATCGTGTTTTTGGTTGTCATTTATGCATTCCGTTTACAACTTTTTTTACTGTATCTTTTAAATAGTTTTGAAATATCTTTGCGTTAATTGGTTATTAATATAATAAAAAATTGTCCAGCATTTACTATGTGATGACTCATTGATTCAACTATACTAAAATGGATAGACAAAATGAGTCTGGAACCCAGTCCCTCGTAGTCCCCTCGTCCATTATTTAATCATGTGAAATGTAAAAAAAAAGTGATATATTAGGGATAATTGAAGTGACAGAGAATCCTGACTCAAACAAAATTGATCCACTCGATTAAAGAATGATTTATTGACAAAAACTTGTAATTTTTTTGCAAAAGAAATTAAAAACCTAATTCGCTTATAAATTTCAAATTTGTGTATGTATATTTTTACTGATTTTTGGTGATCAATTCTAGTACGAATAATTCCAGAGGTCCTTAGTATTCATAATAGATCCAAATATCATATAATATATTTTTTTGACTGCAAAGTAATTAACAGTTTTTCTATTGTGCGTTCTAGACAAAGAAAAAATACGAAAAAAATGTGAATTTAATATAATTGATTTTTTTTGCATTTATACAAACTGCATCAATTATAAAAAATATAAATTTCTGCACTTTTCTTTTTTGCCAAATAAATTTCTGCACTTAATAAGTGCTCAAATCTATAATAAAAACACTACATCATAAATGGCCTATCGCAACCCCTCTCCTAATGAAAGTTACCTAATATATTAACTTAGCTAGGCTACTTGTGGCCTAACATAACATGGTGGTTTTTGTGCTATAATAGCCTAAAACATGGTGTTACACTAACTCGAAAGTGTTGCAGCTTGTAACATATTTGTAAGAGTGTTAGTTTAGAGTATCAAAATATTAATAAAATATGTTTTTAAGATTAAATATTAATATTAATTTAAATTTATTAATAAAATATGTTTTTAAGATTAAATATTAATATTAATTTAAATTTAAATTTAAATTATAATAATTTAATGTGATTTACGAATTGAATAAATAACATGCATGATGATGTACGAATTTATACATAATAAACTTTTAAAAGTTTCAAATAGAAATTTTTTAAGGTATTAAAATTTAAAAAAATTAATATATAAATTTTAAAAATAATAAAAAGTTAAAATATTATATATTTCCCTCATTTTAATACGAGCACTAATGTATGTGTCTTGAAAATAAAAAAATATTAAAAAATTAATATACAAAATATAAAAATGATAAAATACATCTAAATAATTAATTCTTTTCTTAAATAATTATTTAAATTTTATTATTAAAATATAAAGTATAAATGTATGTTTGTATCTAATTGGACTAGCATCGGCCCATATTTGAGCGCAGCGGGTAAAATTTATGTTAATAGCCGTCCAAATTTTCAGAAGTTGTTTGAATTTTTTAAGATATACTCGACCGCCCATTCAATACCTCTTTGGGCGATTGGGTTTATAAAATCACTGCACCGATCATAAATCGTAGCCGGAGACGAAGGCCAAAGTAAATACAATCTTCACTTGCTCCATCTTCATATCCATTTCCACCTGTAAGTCTCAACAGCTCAATTACATTTTTGAATCATTTAAATTAAACCCTAGATTTCCCCAAAATTTATATCTTTGTTAATGTTTAATTGTAAAACAGTTCGATCTAATTGAGTTGATTTGTGTATGTATTGAAGGGTGAGATGGCAGGATTAAGGAGTTCTTTGTTATCTTCTTTACTATTGTTCATTGTCATTCTCTCCCTTCAGCAAATGTATAGGGCCAAATTAGCTTCTACTGAATTGTTTACGATTTTTGGGGGATTCACTAGCTCTCTCCTCTTTCTAATGTTGCTCACCGTAAGTCTTTAGTTTCATAATTTTACCTGATTTGTTGTGTTTTTTGTTGATAATTTACGGGTTTATATGTCTTGCGGTATTTGTGTTGGGGTAATTTGGTAGGAGGTATTGTGATAGGCCAACCATTGCCCTTTAAGCTGTTCTCCTTAAAGGAAGTACTTTTAGTTCTCCAATTGTTCCTGTAATATTCACTATTCGTGCTGAATTGGAGAGTTTGAGCAATGGAAGCAGCTCTGTAGTGACTGCTTTTCTTAATCAAGTGAGAAGCCTCTCTGTGGAGGCATGTGGTAAAGGTTCTGCAAAGAAAGATCTTAACAGTCAGCGCAGCACATTCCATGATATATTGGACTATCTAGAGGTTTTTTATTTACCACTTCTTTCTCTCTTTATTCTATTAAAGTGAGTAAAGGATGATTTATTGATCTGTGGTTTGATTAACCAGGATGGTTATAGTCCAGAGACATCAATAAGATTGATGGAGAGTCCTTAAACACAACGACCTGGTCTCAACTGATACAGGTTCATCTTTTGCTTCTTGATGGAGGTCTTTCTAAAGTCTAAAGTCTTTCTCTACGAAAATACACACCAGTAGAAGGAGATCGGTCAAATTTGGTCCATACTGCATGGGCCACAATGGGACTGATTCATTTTGACCAGGTTAGTTTTTTGTGTTATACTTTATTAGACCTAGTGATGTGATTTCCACTCTAGTATTTCTAATAAAAAAACAAATTTACTCTTATTACTTATGCGATTTTAGCACACCATTAAGAGTTCCAAATATCTTCATTCCAACATATTACTATATTTGTACTCGTTCTTCAAAAATCCAAGTCATGTCATGAGTAATGCTTGTAGGCTGAGAGAGATCCAACACCTCTTCATCGTGCAGCAAAATTGTTGATCAACTCTCAAATAGAAAGTGGTGATTTCCCGTAACAGGTATCACATATACTGGTTTAAGAAACTAGACTGATGTAAATACCATAAGATGGAGAAAGCAATAGCACTGCAACAAATAATTCCATATTTTCCTGACTTACAGATTCAAAATTTTAAATAGTTTTGCACATGCTTGTGGTCAACTAACTTTCTTTCATTTTCAACTCTTAAATATGTAATGTTGTACTTGTATCAGCTATGTCTTATTATTAGGTATGCCAGAATGTTTCCCCCTTTTTCTTACCTAAATATGATTCCATGTAGATGTGTATAACCTGAAGTAGCAATATAAGCACAATGAAAACCATTGATGTATGTGCGCACAGATTATTCGATCAAAAATTAAGAAGCTTTTGGGTATCATAACTGTCATGTTCCACTGTTGTCTAACATGCACACCCAACTCATAATACAGTAAATTACTGGAGTATTTATGAAGAACTGCATGCTGCACTATGCAGCATACAGAAATATCTACCTATTATGGGCTTTAGCGGAATATCGTAAAAACGTACAATAACCATCCTAAAATCTGATATCTCTACAGTGCACAAGTTTAGCATGACTAAGATGGAATGAAGCCAAGATCCTTATTGCGGTCCATTTATAAATACTTCAGAAAGGTTCATTAAGAAAGAGCAAAAACTTTGCAACAAGTTGTAAATAATAGTTTTAATGATATTTTAATATCATGTTTACACAACTTACCGCATAAACAATTCCGTGTATATCTCATAATTAATAACAAATCATTTTTTGGTCTGTTTTGTTTTGTAAAGTCTTCTAGAGAAGACATATTTGTTATTTTCCTATACCCTTCTAACCGAAGCATAAAATCAGAGACACTTTTATATTCACTATAAAATACCCATTATTTCAATATCTCTTTCTTTTTTCAGCTGAATGTTCGAAAGTGCAACGAATGTGGTCAACCTTTACCAGAAAGCTTTGAGTTTCCTGTTGTTGAAGCATGGTCAACGGGTATTTTTGGTTGCACCTAAGATAAAGATAGATGTAAGTTTTCATATCTGCATGATATAGAAAATATAAATTTTATGATAGAATCATTATTTTTATGTTATCTGCATCACACTTTCCATGAGTATATTGTGAGGAGGCGGAGTAATTTAGTGAAAAAAAGTAGACTGGGGGTACCAAGTGTGTGTGTGTACTATAATGTTGTCACTGCAGTGCAGTTTTCACACTATAACCATATGAAAGACATTATAACTAAGCTTATCATTTAAAAGAAAGAGTTAGTGCCTTTTTGTGTTGGGTGTTTATATTATGCTTGGGGCTTTGAGTATGGTATTTATAACGACTCGTGTATTTTTGAATTATTAAATTATGTAAATATGGAAATTATTAAATAAATAAAATATGTGTATTCATTTTGACAGCTATGTGTTGTTTGACTATTGATGTGTGATTTGTAATATACTGGATTGTTCGTGAGATTAATTATGGGATCGTATTGGATTGTTTTCATTTTCAAAAGTGAATTTGGTGTAATTTATTTGCGTAAATACTTGGAGTGTCTCTAAAATTGTTTTTATGATTTTATAATTACATTAATTATTTTTAAGATTTTATAAAATTGAGAAATCAATATTTTATTAATTATTTATCTTTAAATGATTTTCTGAGTATGTTTAATGGTAAAATCCACATTTAATTCTAAAATTCTTCAAAAATTATGAAACTCATATTTATTTAAGTTTGGAATATTCCGAGAATTTTAAAATTATTTTGGAAAATTTGGGATTAATTTGACCCGCGCGTTGATTCGTTTATTTGAGAAAAGCGGGTATAAGTTGCATTTCAAAATCTATTTAAAAATTACGAAATTCATGTTTTATTAACTTCGGGATATTTATAAAATCTTAAAACTATTTTGACAATTTTCCTAGTTTATTTTTATACAACTTTGATTCGTTTATATCAAAAGAACGAGTCAAAATTTAGTTCACGGGGATATCAGGATACGTGTCCAATTTTTATAAAACAAAGGGGACACGTATCAGTTTTATGTGTGTGGCAGCTTCTCGAACTCTCTCTAATCTCTCCTGTATTTCTCTATTTCTCATCGATTCTCTGTTTTCTCTTCCCTTTGCTCTCTCGAACCCATCTCCTTCCTTGTTCCTTCGTTTCCCTCTGTACTTCCCCAGGTTCGCTCGATTTCTCGCCGTTCGGTGAGTTCTCCGGCCGGATTTCCGGTGATTCCTTTGTTCTCTGTTTGGCTTGTTATATATACTCTAGTATATATATGTGTGTATGTTGTGGGTGTGTTTTAGTGTATGTTTTGTGCATGTAATCGCGACTGGTCTGTGTTGGTTCCTTTGCTGTCGTTTTCTTCTGCTCTTTTGGGGTTACCGCCGGTTCTCCGGCGAGGTGGCCCTGTACAGTGGTTGTGCGTGTCTAACACACGAGTGTGTGGCGGGTGTGAAATATGCAGTGCTGTGTTGTATTGTAATTGCTGGCTGTTGTGTTATTTTGATTATTTCTGAAATTATTCTTACTGTTTTGCAGGAATTATTGATTACAATTCGTGAAATAAATTAATTTTGTACGGAAAATTAGATTTAATCGGTGAAGTACGCGTTGGAAACCCGAAATTAATCGGGTACCCGTGAATTTTACCGCGTCAGCGATGAGCCTCGACGAGCCGACGGTGGACGATGATGATGTATATCTGAGTCCTAATATTTCGAAAATAAATAAATGAAAATAAAATACGAGTAATAATTAATAATTGTGATTGAGTTGGAATTTGAAAATGTGTGGATTTTGATTGACATTGTTGGTTTGAAGCAGTGATTGGATAATTGTTGCTATTGTTGTGTTTGAGATTTGACGTCGAGGATGTTTCGACGGGTAGTCCGATAAACAAAGGGAACGCTGCCCGATTTCCGGTAAACTGAATTACGGAAATACGGGAGCGTATCCGAAGATTATCGGGATGTCGAGCTAGTATAAGTAAATACTAATACGTATGTTTTATACAGAACCTGATTGTATGTTGTGTTGTATGTTTTGACCAAAACACGGTAACCCTAATTTCGTAAAAGGACGAGTATATGTATTTTCTGAAACTAAACACTGGATCGATTTCGAGAATGTGAACCATCATTGTTTTCTGTGTTATTCTAATATGAATAATTACGAGTCGGGTTTGAATATCGTTGGGTAAGAACTAGTATCGAGGATATGTCAAGCATACCTAGACGTCTAATGTAGGGTATTTCGACCCTGTAGGTTATAGTCGGGAACCTGAAAGTGGACGATGGACTAAAGATAACATAGTGGTCAGTCGACGAGCTCAGTAGAGTTTCAACAGAAAGACCTGAGTGTCAAAGTCGAATCCAATGGAATCTAGTGGTTGGACGTTAGAACCTGAGCAGCAGAGTCGGCTCAGAGTTGATCAGTAATAGTTGTAAAGCCTTGTAAGGCAAGTACTTCCGAACTTTTCTTCAAGATTTATCGCAGTTATTTTTGAACTGTTTCATAATATGTCGCTCTTATTCAAAATAACTCTTGTTTATATTGCAAGTGCTTTAAACTATTTACTCTTGAACCCTGATTTTTCTTGATCATGAGTCGTAAGCCTTATTCTTTGCAAACCGTCCTTTGTTGATCCTCAGACACCAAACCATACAAATATAATACTACTCTTCAAAGATATAATTACCAAACACCAAACACTGGAAGAAAATTGTTTGAAAACACAGAAACTTTTATGCTCCAGCCATTCTTTATAACATCAAAGAACTATACCTCGAAAAATCATTATTTGTCTAATACCTGATTCTTTTACAGATTGAAAGCCGTTTCTTTTACATACCCTGATATACCCTTGTGATATCCATGAGTTTCCTTACATTTTATTCAAACGTTTAATCATCATTGATTATGATCCGGTGTTATCGAATTATATTGTTTATCATATTGAACTGCTTTAGGATTGGATAGTTTTTATATATGTGGACCAGATTCGTGGTCAGACCATACCAATGGTCAAGTTAGGCCAATGTGTGCCTTGGATCCAGTAATTAGAGCAGTGCTGTGTGCTTTGCTCGGGGTTAGTGCGTGACTGATCAGCAGCCTAACCTTGGTTTTAAAACTTCAAATGAATATCCAATTCTAATGGGTAGTTAAAAAGAAACTTGATTCATCTGAATCATTCCACTTGATCATTGTTTAATCCCAGATATTGTTATTATGACTTGCTGAGCTAGTTAGCTCACTCTTGCGAATCTTTTTATGTATTCTACAATTAAAAGGGATACGATTGATAGCGAGGTTTCCCAGTTCAATGTGCGAGCTAGAATTCCAGATTGAGTTGGATCGAGCTAGCAGAAGCTTTTGGCGGTAGTGAGATAGTAAGATTGTAAGAATAATTTTATTATCAGTTGTAAGTTAAACTAGTTGGGATTTGGTACGTTGTAATAAAAATTAAGGTTGTGGCTTGTTTTCATACTTTAACCTGTTGCGATCCGTGGTTATGTGAAACAGGGTCATTGCAAATAATATCTCCTCTACAGGTTTATATTATGCATGTATTGTGGACCCCAAACTTCTGACCCGGGTTTGGAGGGTGCCAATGTTTGGTATCAGAGCTACAAGTTATAAGTCACTAAAACAAGCCTGGATTGTCGGGATTGGGTAGAGGGTTAGGCTTAGGAATAGGAAACAGAAAGATAAGACGTTGTGAGGATGAGTGCGACTATATAATAAGTCTTCGGCACGGTTCGTGTTGCGATTCGGGATTCTCAGCTTGCGACGTGAATTCCAGACAATGGCAATGGCAGATCTTGATTTCCCGGTGTCATTTGATCATTTGGAGCTTTCCGTTCGAGGATCGTCATCTTCTCTCATATTGGAATTGCACCTTATTCCTCCACCAATATTAATGGCACTACCTTCTGTTATAACGGTTGTACTTCTTCAAGCTACCCTACGCTACTTTTCCACCTTTTGATATGAGATTACCTATTCAAGAACCTCCATCTGTTTATTCTTCTTTCACTGGACATTCGGCTGTGAGCGTATCTTTTTAGTTTACCCTACATCCTATTCTATACCCCCAGTTTAGAACTTATCCTATGAAGCGATTGTACCTACGAGGATGGATTCGAGAGCTACAGTAAATGGTGAGTGCTTGAGTTATAAATAGAGGTGAGACGAAGTTTAGAGAGGAGATTTAAGTGTTTCAGAGGATAGTTGTTATCGGGTTAAAAGAAGCCCTTTGTGACTAAGCCACCCGTGAATAAGTATAGGATGAACTAGATAAATTTTGAAAGAGTAAGAGAGAAAAGTATAAACCTGGGATTTTGTGAAATTAAATATTGATGATATGATAAATTCGATATATAAAGTAGTAATGTGATGTGATACGAGCAAACTTTGTTCTATGAAATAGACTTATTGACTATTGGATAGCCTGTTTTACTTAACTACTACAACGGTAATG
The DNA here is from genome assembly GCF_009905375.1 of Apium graveolens. NCBI lineage: Eukaryota > Viridiplantae > Streptophyta > Magnoliopsida > Apiales > Apiaceae > Apium > Apium graveolens. The sequence goes on from NC_133648.1 coordinate 268,734,855, forward strand.
TCGGGAGTATTATCAGTATGGAAACTTTGACGTGAAGCTACGAATAAGATAACATGCAACGATAATTGAAGTTTTCGTCGATTAAGGAAGACAAATGGACCCGATAAAGGAGAAAAGGTAGATTGGAGTGAGCGAACTTTTATGTAATTGTTTCTTTAATATGGTACCTTATTATAGGTCGGAAGGACAACAACCAACTCATATAGTAAGGACAACCAGGTTTGTGATTTTCCAAACTTTTTAAACAAGTTTTTGAAAAATATTTTCCTTCACAAATTTCTAAAAGCCTTTTTGAATTAAATGATTTTTAAACATTGGTTGTCAAGTTATTACTTGAGTTTCTTGTTTGTTAGAAAGCCTGGATTACCTGGAAGAATGCTGTTTCAGACTTAGTATTGTTAATTCAGAGGACAAATGATCTGCGATTAGGAGGAAGAAGGTTATTCTCAACAGAAAGGTACAAATATTATTTGATAAGATTAACAACAGAATCAGTGTACGGAGCAATTACTCATTCAATTACAGGATTATCCAAGTTCAAAGAGTTCACTGATTTAACAGAAGTCTGAGTATGACTGACGGAGATTGAGAAAATTTTCAGATTTCCTAAAAAGAAGAATATTATTAACACAAGGATCGCTATGTTGAATGCTTCGGGGTTATTCTAAATTGAAACGAGGTTGTCTGGTAGGGACGTCATTATGATTGAGTTGTTAAAGTATTATATGTAGAGGTGTGATGTTAAAGACGCAAGACGTGAAAAGTAAGAATCTACCATAATGCTTAATTTGCGAAGGCATTTCAACGTACTTTCTAAAGTTATTATATGAAACAATGGAGATATGATCGAACAAGCTCGAAAGATGAATACAAGTGAAATGTGGATGGTGACCAATGGTATCGTTCTTGTCTTCGATATTACAGCGTATATTCCCTTTTTGATTCCTAAATAAGTATGAATTTTTTTTTCTTTTCTTAAATAAACTCCTTGTCATGATATCGAAAAGGAGGATATTACATTCCTTTCAAATTTAGTTGTTTCCCTCAATTTTTGTTTTCTGATTGGGACAAACAGTGTTATGGTAAGACACTTTGTCAGAATGACGAAGAGTCTGGTGAGACGCCACCTAATCATATGCTGTATGCCATATGGTACGAAAGACTGGCCATCTTAAGTACCAATGTGGTTGTCTTATTCATATTCAAATCCTTACTTCTTCTTTCTTTTCAACTCTAACTTTTGTTGAATTTTGAATCCTTCTAGTCGTTTCGTTGTATTATCGTTCTTTGCAAGAAGTTTTCAAACAGAAATCAACGTATCCTGAATCAAGTGGCCGAAGTTCCATCTACATCTTATGTATGGGAAGGAAATAAGGGCACCTGGCGAGGATTGCAAATCACTAGTCCCAGTGAAGAATCCACTAAGAATCAAGGGAATCTACTCCAATAAGGAATACGTTTTCGAGAACGAGAATATGCGATTTTCCTGTGAAATATGTAATTCAGAATACGGACGTTGTGATATGGATGATCAGGGTGAATACCTTATGCGTTAAAGTATTAAAAGATGTGGGAGAAACTTAATTGTTTATCTCTCAAAGTTTTGTTGATAAGATGAATTACCCTATTGAATTGATAAGATTGTGAATAAAGGACTAGCAAGTCAAAACGTGTAGTTGTTAAATAAGTGAGTACCAATGGTGAAATTGAAATTCCTGGCAATAAGTTGTGTAGAATTGATATCTTGGAAGGTAAGAGGATTTGATATTATTCTAAGGAATGGATTGACTACTAAAGCGTGATGTCCAGACAGACCGTCGTGACGAAAAGATAATTCTGAGGATGCTAAATGAGAAGGTGAGGAGGTTCAGAAGATGAAAGAAGGTAACGAATTTGTTAATGATTATTACGGTGATCAAGATATGAGCATTATGGTGATTATGGAATATATAAAAGTCGGAAGCAAATAAAGTTTGAAGATTTTATAGTAATTAAGGAGTTTCAAGATATGTTTTTGGATGAGTTATCAACATTTCCTTCGGATATAGAAATTGAGTTCGTGACTGACTTAGCACCTGAAATGAAGCCAGTGTCCAAGGCCTTGCACAGAATGGCGCCAGTTAAAATGAAGGAGTTAGCAAAGTAAATGCAAGAAATGCTAGAAGAAGAAGCGATTAGACCTAGTGTACCCCATAAGGTGCACCGGTATTAAATGTTAATAAGAAAGATGGAAGTATGTGATTATGCGTCGACTAGCAAGAGTTCAACATGTTTACTATCAAGAGCAAGTATCTGTTACCTTGACCCAATGATTTGTTTGATCAAACGAAGGAAGCAAAGTACTTTTATAAGACTGATTTAAGACTTGGTATTTCACCAATTGAAGATTAAACCTATGGATGTATCAAGGATAATTTTCAGAACTAAGTACTGTTCTCGTATTGTCATTTATATTAACCAATATACCAGTAATATTTGAACTGGATGGACAGTACCTTTAAGGAATATCCGAGTAAGCTATAGTTATGATACTTAAAGCCAACAGAGGACCATGCAAAGCATTTAATGATGAATGGGAAGTTGGAGAAGAAAGAATTTGTATGAAATATAGTTCTTAGCATAAATAGTCAATGTAGAGAAGATCAAAAGAGATTCAGCAGAAGTTAAAATTACTATGAATGAAAAGAGACCAAAAGCACCAACAAATGTAAGAAGTTTTATCATAGACCGGCTATACTAAAAATTTGTACAAGATTTCTTGAAAATTGCAATACCTTTGACGAAGCTAATTTGGAAAAGCAATAAGTAAGTATGAAATGGAGAAGGGTGAAGAAAGGTTTGTAGAGTTAAATGAAGGAATGATTATAGTACCTGCTTTATCACTTTGAAGGTATCAAGGAGATTTGGTAGTTTATAGTAATACTTCTCATAAGGGAGTAGGATGTGTATTGATACGGTATAATAAAGTTATTGTATATGCACCCAGACAACCGAAACCTTATGAGCAGAAGTATCCTACTCACAATCAGGACTAGCAGTAATCATATTCGCTTTGAATGACTGAGAAACATGATATGTAAGGAGAAAGGTGTAAGATTTATACGGACCATAAGAGTTTAAAGTAAGTATTCACGAGAAAAACAAATGTAGTGGCAAGCGATAAACAAAAAGGAGAGAACGAACATAGAGACTACATCAGAAGGATTAACTATAAGATTCTCGAAGTTGGAATTGGAAGCTAAAGTTCATAATCCAAAAGGAAGAAAGATGGACAGTGTGACCTTTCAGTTGAAGTTGTGAAGGGAAAGATAAAATGTCAAGAGAAGATAATGGATCACGATGTTAGTAGTTAGAAAAAGGAAATTTATGCGCCCAGGAGGACGATCACGATATCTCCAGATTTTCTTCCAGCACTTGGATGCTACAAATAGAAGAATTAAGAAATAAGATTTCATATGGAATTCACAATATTAAGTATTTAATTATTGAAGAGACGCCAAGATATATGAAAATTTAAAGAAAAATAGTGATAACCAAGTATAAGAAAGAAATTTCAAGATAGATCAGGAGGTATTGGACAGGTCAAAGAGTAAGACGGAGTATTGGAACGCCTAGTGGATAAAGCAGACCCAGGAAGTGACTTTACAAGAGCCGAATCATGAAGTGGGAGTTTAGCAAAACGACGAATAAGAATAAGTGACCCCTATAAAGAATTAATTTCCTACGAGACCTAATTCAAGTAATATATTATATCTCGAGGATTAACTTAAGATCTGACCTGAGAATATATCAGAGATTACAATTAAAGTGAGTTCAGAGCATTGTAAGCTCTGGTGATATTATGTGAAATAACGAGTGTATTAGGTGGCTATAAGGAATTAAGGATCGTGGTGTATAAGGAATACTTAGATAAGCAAACTGTATTTATGAATAACATCCTCAGCTACTCAAAGAATAAGGAAGTCGGCGTGAAATGCCCAAGGATTTTTTTTCTAAAGATCAGAAGAAAAGCAACTATACGTTGAATCTTCAAGAATGAAATTTTGATTACGGTTAACAAAATATTCTGAAATAATCCATTAACAACTACCTAAGCAAAGCCATATGATAACATATGCCTTATTTTGACAGAAAGGATTGGATGTAATTAGGACCACCAAGGAGTTAATAAACGAATTGGACAGAGTGAAATCTGAAGTTCAAATATTTAAAAATAACAGTACATGAAAATATGAGATTACTTTTCAGCCGTAACTGATGGAAAAGAGTAAAAGATGTTCAACTATTTGGAAACCAAGTTGAAAATGAGCACCGCCTATCATCCTTAAACGGAGAATCAAAGTACGGAAGTGATTGAGGAAAATGTAAGATATGTTAAGAGATTGAATTTTAAGGGAACACTGGAATGATCATTTATCAGTGATGTCAGCTTGGGAATGCCACTTTACCAAGCTTCATATAAACGCAAGTGTAGGTCCCCATTTCTATTAAAATAAAATAGGAGAAAGAAAGCTAACAAATTCTAAGTTAAATTGGCACACCAAGAGCGTAGTAATATTGATTGAAACAGCTTGGAGTAGACAAAGAAAGAAGGCGAAATTGTATCGAGAGAGAGTATAAGTATAGAAATAGGACCAGTAGTGTTAGTATAAGTTTCATCTTGAAGGAGACTGGATAAGTTTGAGTAGAAGGGACAGGTTAAGTCCTAAAATTAATGAACCATTGGAGGTATTGATAAATATAGATAAAGTTGTTCATGAGTTGATGTGACCGTCACAACAGTGTGTACATACAATGTGTTTTCCTGTCAATGTTAAAGCCATAAGCATTCGATCTGAATTAAGCGATTGATTGGGAGCCAACGGGCTCTTGTCCAAGTTTGTTCTGCATATAGTGATTAATCCAAATTCTTGATCATTCAAGGCGAGTCCTTGGAAATGAGTATATATCTATGGTGAATACGTTGAAAATCCTCGAGTAGAAGAGTCTACTTAGAAACTAGAGTCAGATATGCTTGACAAATATCCTCACTTATTTAGTTATACCAGATTCTGAGGACAGAATCTCTTTAAGGGGGGAAGAATATAACGACTCGTGTATTTTTGAATTATTAAATTATGTAATTATGGAAATTATTAAATAAATAAAATATGTGTATTGGTTTTGACAGCTATGTGTTGTTTGACTATTGATGTGTGATTTGTAATATACTGGATTGTTCGTGAGATTAATTATGGGATCGTATTGGATTGTTTTCATTTTCAAAAGTGAATTTGGTGCAATTTATTTGCGTAAATACTTGGAGTGTCTCTAAAATTGTTTTTATGATTTTATAATTACATTAATTATTTTTAAGATTTTATAAAATTGAGAAATCAATATTTTATTAATTATTTATCTTTAAATGATTTTCTGAGTATGTTTAATGGTAAAATCCACATTTAATTCTAAAATTCTTCAAAAATTATGAAACTCATATTTATTTAAGTTTGGAATATTCCGAGAATTTTAAAATTATTTTGGAAAATTTGGGATTAATTTGACCCGCGCGTTGATTCGTTTATTTGAGAAAAGCGGGTATAAGTTGCATTTCAAAATCTATTTAAAAATTACGAAATTCATGTTTTATTAACTTCGGGATATTTATAAAATCTTAAAACTATTTTGACAATTTTCCTAGTTTATTTTTATACAACTTTGATTCGTTTATATCAAAAGAACGAGTCAAAATTCAGTTCACGGGGATATCAGGATACGTGTCCAATTTTTATAAAACAAAGGGGACACGTATCAGTTTTATGTGTGTGGCAGCTTCTCGAACTCTCTCTAATCTCTCCTGTATTTCTCTCTTTCTCATCGATTCTCTGTTTTCTCTTCCCTTTGCTCTCTCGAACCCATCTCCTTCCTTGTTCCTTCGTTTCCCTCTGTACTTCCCCGGGTTCGCTCGATTTCTCGCCGTTTGGTGAGTTCTCCGGCCGGATTTCCGGCGATTCCTTTGTTCCCTGTTTGGCTTGTTATATATACTCTGGTATATATATGTGTGTATGTTGTGGGTGTGTTTTAGTGTATGTTTTGTGCGTGTAATTGCGACTGGTCTGTGTTGGTTCCTTTGCTGTCGTTTTCTTCTGCTCTTTTGGGGTTACCGCCGGTTCTCCGGCGAGGTGGCCCTGTACAGTGGTTGTGCGTGTCTAACACGCGAGTGTGTGGCGGGTGTGAAATGTGAAGTGCTGTGTTGTATTGTAATTGCTGGCTGTTGTGTTATTTTGATTATTTCTGAAATTATTCTTACTATTTTGTAGGAATTATTGATTATAATTCGTGAAATAAATTAATTTTGTACGGAAAATTAGATTTAATCGGTGAAGTACGCGTTGGAAACCCGAAATTAATCGGGTACCCGTGAATTTTACCGCCGTCAGCGATGAGCCTCGGCGAGCCGACGGTGGACGATGATGATGTATATCTGAGTCCTAATATTTCGAAAATAAATAAATGAAAATAAAATATGAGTAATAATTAATAATTGTGATTGAGTTGGAATTTGAAAATGTGTGGATTTTGATTGACATTGTTGGTTTGAAGCAGTGATTGGATAATTGTTGCGATTGTTGTGTTTGATGATGTTTCGACGGGTAGTCTGATAAACAAAGGGAACGCTGCCCGATTTCCGGGAAACTGAATTACGGAAATACGGGAGCGTATCCGAAGATTATCGGGACGTCAAGCGAGTATAAGTAAATACTTATACGTATGTTTTATACAGAACCTGATTGTATGTTGTGTTGTATGTTTTGACCAAAACACGGTAACCCTAATTTCGTAAAAGGACGAGTATATGTATTTTCTGAAACTAAACACTAGATCGATTTCGAGAATGTGAACCCTCATTGTTTTATGTGTTATTCTAATATGAATAATTACGAGTCGGGTTTGAATATCATTGGGTAAGAACTAGTATCGAGGATATGTCAAGCATACCTAGACGTCTAATGTAAGGTATTTCGACCCTGTAGGTTATAGTCGGGAACCTGAAAGTGGACGATGGACTAAAGATAACATAGTGGTCAGTCGACGAGCTCAGTAGAGTTTCAACAGATGGACCTGAGTGTCAAAGTCGAATCCAATGGAATCTAGTGGTTGGACGTTAGAACCTGAGCAGCAGAGTCGGCTCAGAGTTGATCAGTAATAGTTGTAAAGCCTTGTAAGGCAAGTACTTCCAAACTTTTCTTCAAGATTTATCGCAGTTATTTTTGAACTGTTTCATAATATGTCGCTCTTATTCAAAATAACTCTTGTTTATATTGCAAGTGCTTTAAACTATTTACTCTTGAACCCTGATTTTTCTTGATCATGAGTCGTAAGCCTTATTCTTTGCAAACCGTCCTTTGTTGATCCTCAGACACCAAACCATACAAATATAATACTACTCTTCAAAGATATAATTACCAAACACCAAACACTGGAAGAAAATTGTTTGAAAACACAGAAACTTTTATGCTCCAGCCATTCTTTATAACATCAAAGAACTATACCTCGAAAAATCATTATTTGTCTAATACCTGATTCTTTTACAGATTGAAAGCCGTTTCTTTTACATACCCTGATATACCCTTGTGATATCCATGAGTTTCCTTACATTTTATTCAAATGTTTAATCATCATTGATTATGATCCGGTGTTATCGAATTAATATTGTTTATCATATTGAACTGCTTTAGGATTGGATAGTTTTTATATATGTGGACCAGATTCGTGGTCAGACCATACCAATGGTCAAGTTAGGCCAATGTGTGCCTTGGATCCAGTAATTAGAGCAGTGCTGTGTGCTTTGCTCGGGGTTAGTGCGTGACTGATCAGCAGCCTAACCTTGGTTTTAAAACTTCAAATGAATATCCAATTCTAATGGTTAGTTAAAAAGAAACTTGATTCTTCTGAATCATTCCACTTGATCATTATTTAATCCCAAATATTGTTATTATGACTTGCTGAGCTAGTTAGCTCACTCTTGCGAATCTTTTTATGTATTCTACAGTTAAAAGGGATACGATTGATAGCGAGGTTTCCCAGTTCAATGTGCGAGCTAGAATTCCAGATTGAGTTGGATCGAGCTAGCAGAAGCTTGTGGTGGTAGTGAGATAGTAAGATTGTAAGAATAATTTTAAAATCAGTTGTAAGTTAAACTAGTTGGGATTTGGTACGTTGTAATAAAAATTAAGGTTGTGGCTTGTTTTCATACTTTAACCTGTTGCGATCCGTGGTTATGTGAAACAGGGTCATTGCAAATAATATCTCCTATACAGTTTTATATTATGCATGTATTGTGGACCCCAAACTTCTGACCCGGGTTTGGAGGGTGCCACAGTATTGAGGTAGATATTGTTATTCTCTAATTTTATATCGACAATAATTAATCGGAAAAAGAAAGCTAACCATTTTATATTCGTCTGTGATTAAATTTGCATATGTATTTGTTCACTTGCACTCTGGGAGGGGTTCATTCCAACATGGACAAGGCTTAGTCCATGGTAGTTTGTGTTCTAGGTTTGCTACGAGAAGTTTAGACAAATTGCCGGTATGGTTTTAGCTTCTGTTAGGTATTTTTGTTAGTTTTAGTTTTGCTGCCATGTATGGTATTGCCGTAGCTGCACTTGGTATGTTGAGTACAATTGTCAGAGGTATGCTAATACATATATTTTTTATGTTTGATAAATGATGCTCTTTGTTAATTATTTTTAGTTATTATATGTCTTTATGAAAAGATAATTTTAAAAATGATTCTATCTTTTTTTTCTTAATGACCATATAAACAATTTTTTAACTCACTTTTCCAATTTTTTTTAAAAATTGTAAACTTTCACATAAAAAGTTCTATAGAATTTATATTTCTTCCTAAATTTTCAGATTACTATTCTAAGTCCTACTAAGTAAGCCCTAATTCTTTTGCAACAACCGAATAATAGTTCCTTACAGGCCTTTTGATTTGGTATTCGAAATTTGCTGGTTCGATTTCTTGCTTGCAAATAACTTAGCTAATATTTCAGGAAACAAAGAAGACTTACAAGAGAAAGCTTCACGTGTATAAAAAGGGAAAGGTCCGGATGGTGGAGTCGAGGAGAAAGTGAAGCAAATTCAAGCATTAGCTTCTAGTAGTACTTTTTAAAATTTATAATCTTTAGCTGTTGTTAAGCAAAGAATGTGAACTAGTTTATAGTTAGTTCGGGCATTTAATTTGGTTGTATATTTGGATGTTTAATGTTTGGGTTGGATGCATTATTTTGCAGTTATGAAATTGTATAATTTGGATTCTTCAGTTTACAGAATAAGCATTCCAATTTTTTTTTGTGCTAAAGTGTTACAATAGCCTCCTAAACTGTTACCATAGTATATTTAAAACATTTCATTAGGCTAGTTATAGAGTTACAACAGCTTTTCAAAGTGTTACATTAGCTTCTATGGGCCCACTTGCCACGTCATCAAGACAACTCATCCCTGTGGGCCCTACACTTGCCACATCAGCTGGTGGGCCCCGCCAGGGCCCCCTTTTTAAAAACATTTTAAAACTCTAATGTAACATAAAAATTAAGTTACAACTGATCTCTCCTTTAGTTGCATTAGCAAGCTATAGTAACATAAAATGTGATGTTGCCTTAGCTACTAGAGATGTTACCTTAGACCCCTAAGGCAACATTGAAAAATCTATCTTTAATTAAATGTTACCTTAGCTTATAAATTGGGCAAGAGCAACATATTTACCCCCTACTGCAACATTTTTTTAATGTTACAATAGGCATTTTATGGTGTAGTGAAAGTTAATTAATTAATTAATTAATACGTATCAGTGAACTCTTTAACAATCCAAAGTAAGCTAAGTGTAAATAAGGGGTGTTCAGTTCGGCTCATTTTGATATCAAGCATGATTTTCATTTCGTTCATTCCAAATCTATATACCTGATATTTGGTTGACTGTTTTTAAAATCTCATACACATTCTTTATACCCAAATGTAATCATATTTGATATCTTCGAGGGAGGTGGGTTTGAAAGAGGGCTACGAGGTACTCGTTGTCCCCATATGCCCATTTTGAATTTCTAGTAGTAAAATTGACCAATTTTTGACTAAACATTACAAATTATCTATTCATTATTTTTAAAATATGAAAGTTGCATATTAAAATAGACTAAATATACTTTATAATGATATACTTGTTATTATTTTTTTGAATTATATGGTACATGTAAATTTCAGTCAAAATATAATCAAATTGACTGGTCAAAATTCAAAGTGGGCATGTATTTAGGGACGGAAGGAGTGTCAAATTAAATTTTATTATTTTATTTATAAAATTAAATACAATCTTAAAACATATATATCTTAAATATCATTTTTTTTAATTTTAAATAAGTTGTATTTATTTTTGTTTATTACGAACTAGTAATATTTTATTTTATTAGTTTTAAAAATTATAAATTAACATTGAAATTTTAAAATTTTAATTTTTTAATCACTTATATTTAATTTTTTTTGTAAGTTGTATAACAACTTAAATTCGACATATGCAATACAAAAAAGTTTGATTCAATCAATGAATCAAAAAAAATTAAATAAATTTAATTACATCACCGAACCAAATACATGATATTAGAAATAATTCTTCATCCCCATAATTGTAATGACTAGAATTTTCGTATGTAATTATATGAATAAAATATAGTTTTGTGATCTAGTTGTGGATTATGTGGATTTTTGAGTATAAAATATAAAGTTATATAATTGTGTGGCTTATGTGTAATTTCTGTGAAATAGTAAAAAAAGAGTGTAAACTGTCTCGTTCTAGTTTGATGAGTCAGTAAAAGGCATAAACTAAGTTTTTGTCGGGCCGTCAGGTAGAATGCGACCCGTTATACGAAAGATGGATTAAATGAAAAAGGATAAAGAATGAGATAAAGTGTGGGTTATGTTAAGATATGAAAATATGGAGTATTTCGTTTATTTATGATTGTTTGTATTTGAGCTGCAAATTGTATCGTTATTTTAAAAGAGTCGGGTATTTATTATTCGTATCTAGATATTTATAAAATAGAATTATGTGTGAAAATGTATGATCATAAGTTTTGATTGGCGTCATTGTGATGAATATATGTTGTCTGATATTCAATTGTGATTTGGGAGTTTTAAAGATTTTAAAAAGATTTTATTTGGTTAAAATAAGGATTATTTAGTCCTCATATATATTTATAAAATTATCTGAATATGATCAAAGTGTGAAATTTGTTTTATTATCTCTGGAATAGTCCTGGAGACTTTATAAAAATGATAATTGGATTTATTTGGATATCCTGGTATTTTAAATGATTTTTCCCGAGTTTATTTCTCTTATTAGTGAGTTATTTATAAAGCCCATATAAAATAAATTATTCGCTCAAAAACTATTCTACAAATATGGGAGGAGAGCTAATTTCTTAATCTTTATTTTAAAAATAAGATTTGTGTCATTTTTAGATTTTATAAAACTATTTTTAAATTGTTGAATTGTATTTATAGAATTTGAATAAAAGAAAATCAGATTTTGATTAATTATAAAAAGGCAATGGTGTCCCTACACCATATATATTCCTTCCTCCCCCATTTCTTTTTCCTCCCATCTCTCGCTTCTTTTTCTCTCACTCTCTCGAGCTCCTCATCTCTCTCTCTCTCTCTCTCTCTCTCTCTCTCTCTCTCTCTCTCTCTCTCGCCGGTATCTCTCTCTCTCTCTCGGATTTATTTGATTCTTGGCTAAAACTTCAAACTAAATTCTGATTCATGGTTCTTTTTGCTTCATATTCATGAGTATATGGATGCATGTATATATGGTTGGGTGTATCGGTGGTTTGGGGTGAAACTCTTTTGGTTCCTTTGGTTAAATCGATTTTTATACTCGAATTTTTGAGTAAACAGTTCAGTTTATACTTGCATGTTATGTTAGATATAATTGATGATATCAGGAGATAGACTATCAGGAGTTAATATTAGGATTTACTGAAGGTGATGTCATGAGTACTTGTCTATCAGTACTTGATGATCAACACTTGATGTCATCAGGATTTGGTCACTACAGTAGATATTTGAGAAGGAAAAAGATTGCAGAATTTAAGGCGGTGAAGAACTTTATTCAAAAGCAATCATACATGGATATGTATTAGGTTTCCTTATTGTAATTAAATAGGATTCCTTATTGATTGTGTAACTGTGCACTATATAAGCACATATTAGGTTTACTCTTTATGAGCAGCGTTAACGAATTATAATATCTTTCTGATAACTTAGCAGCTCTCAAGGATAATTATTCATCCTTTGAGAGAGAACTTGTGTAACAGTTTTTATCAGATTAATATAAAAGCTGTTGATTATGTTAAAACTTTATTGAATTGTTTGCATAAACTGTATTCACCCCCCTACAGTTAATTACGGAACTAACAATTGAATATTCAATCATATATTAATAGTAATATGAGTAGGTATGAAGCTATCAAGGTTCCAATCCTAAAGATACATGAATATTCAATCTGGAAAGTTAGGATGACCATGTGCTTGGAAGCAACAGATCCTGAATACCTGAGCAGGATTTATGATGGTCCTCATAGACCAATGAAGGTAGTTGTTGTTGTAGGAGAATAAGAAAAAATGGTTGATAAGGATAAGAAGGACTATACTCCTGAAGATCTTTCATCTATTAAGGAAGATGCAAAAGTAAAACATATCTTGCATAGCAGTCTTGATAGTGTTATGTCCAATAGGGTTATTGGATGTAAAACAACAAAGGAAATTTGGGATGCTTTAGAAGTAAAGTGTCAAGGTACCACTGCTATCAAGAAGAACAGGAGGACAGTACTTACTCAAGAATATGAGCAATTTGACTCAAGTGATAATGAGTCCTTAACTAGGATCTATGAAGATTTCAAAAGCTGTTCAATGATTTATCTCTTATCAAAAAGGAATATGATTTAGAGGACTCAAACTTGAAGTTTCTACTTGCACTCCCTACAAAGTGGGATTTTAAGGTCACATCAATAAGGGATAATTATAAACTTGATAAAACATCTCTAGATAAGATCTATGGCATACTGAAGACTCATGAACTAGAGATGGAGCAAATAAGCAAGAGAAAATGATCCAAGACTAGACCAATTACTCTTAGAGTTGAAGAGAAGCCAAAGGAGAAAGCTAAGAGAAAAGGTTACTCCAAAGGAAAAGCTGTGATTGTAAAGTCTGATACTGAGTCATCAAACTCTGATGATGACTCAAATACTGATAGTGAATCAGATACTGATAGTGATCATGACAACAATGAAGACATGGAACAAATGGCTGCTTTATTGGTTAAAAGCTTCAAGAAGATGGTCTACAAGAACTTCAAGAAAGGGAAAAGATTTTCCAGAAATGGGTCCAGTTCCTCAAACTCTGATAAGAGGAATGACAGAAGAAATACTGATAGGAAGGAATTAAATTTTGGAAAATTTGAAAAGTCAAGGGAAAGATGCTACAACTGTGATGGAATTGGACACTTTGCAGCTGACTGTAGAAAACCAAAAGCTGAGAAGAAACAAGCCATGATCACAAAGAATAAAAACTGGGATGATTCATCAGATTCAGATGATGGTGTTAACTATGCTCTCATGGCAAATGTTGATACTGAGGCTGACAATGCTGAATTAAGGTACCTCAAACCACCATTGCTTTTGATATTGATAACATCCATGAATTAAGATTATTTCTTAAATCTCGGCATGTTAGTTATAGGGATCAAACCTTAGAGAATAATAGAATCAAGAGTGAAAACTATGAGTTAAAGAAAAGGAATGATCACCTAGAAATTGAGTTGCTTTCCATGCTAGAAATTCAAAACTAAAGAGATAATGTTGTTTATGTTAAAGAAAAACTATTAGAAAAGTATGCTTATCTAGAAAATGAGTTAGTTAAAGAAAGAGAGATTATTAAGCTTTGGACTAACTCAAGAAAAACAACTCATGATATTTTAGAAAATGGTTGTTGGGGATCAAGATTAGGATATGCAAATAGTTCTAATTCTTATAAGAAAATTGGAAAAGAAACTGAGAAAACTAAACAAGTAAATATCGATACCAAGGTAAAACTGAACAAGGTTCAGTTGAAGCCCATTAAGTTTAATTTAAGTGTTGATGCTGTTAAGTCAATTCATGAGGTAGGTTCAACCTCAGCACCTAAATCAAACTTAAATACTGATAAGAATGAATAAGTTCACACAAGATCAGTAAATATTGGTTTAATGACTCAAAAACTGCTGAAGCAAAAGCTGAAGGAAGTACACATGAAAGACAATGAGAAAAATCCTAGGAAAAATAGAAATGGTAACGTAGGTGTTAATAAGAATGATAATTATGTAACTGCTCCCAATGCACCTAGAAAGACATGCTTGAACTGTGGTAGTACTAATCATCTTACTAATTCTTGCAGGAAGAATAAAGAAATAAACATTGTTCCTCCCAAATCAGAGTTTAGGAATAGAACAATTAGATATAAACCATAGCATCCTTGTTTTCATTGTGGTAGTGTCTGGCACTCTATTTATACATATAAAGAGTATCACAGTTTATATTATGATAATTATGAACTGAAACCCTCTTTAAGTAAATCAAAATTTATTTATGCCAAAACCAAAGAACAAATCAGAGTGTGGTAACTTCTTTATATATCAGGGTTTTTTAAACTCTGATAAGTATATTAAACTCTGATGCCATGTATACATGCTTAATATTTTGATAATTAAACCCTGACAATGCATGCATGTTAAACTCATTTGTAAGGCATATGTCATAGCCTATTTGTATATTCGAGGATTTAACTCAACTCAAATAAGAATGTAATAAGTAAATAGTGGATCTACCATCAAAGAGATCTCACAAAGTAACATCTGTCAAAGGATTCAAAAACAAGGTTCATCTACAGACTTGAGGAATTACTTCACTGGAAGAAGTTCAAGAAATTAATCAAGTCTCAGTGATACAATTCAAGACTGTGGATTTAATCAAGTGACAGAGATCTCGTCAGGGTATCAGAGAATTATAAGGATTTAATCTGAAGAAAATCAAAGTGTCAAAGTCAAGACATGAAGAAACGTCACGGAAGTTAGTCAATCATGAACCAGACAGTACATCGAGTGTCAACATTGAAGTGGTGGAATTGATTCATAATTCTCAGTGATTTTCAGAAGATTTTCAGAAGAGTGGTTGCTGCTCAAGATTAATATTAATTCTCTATTAATTAATTAAGTCATATAATTTAATTAAGAAAATAAATTATATTAAAAAAATTAATTTATTAATTAATTGATTAATTAATTCTGAATTAATATTAAGAATTTTCAGAATTTTAATTGGATTAAAATCAGTTTTAATTCAGCAAGACAATAAAAATTGAACTAGCATGACAATCTGGATTGTCATACCGATTGTCACGCCAAGTCATTTCAATTGTCTCACCGAAAGTTCTACTGGAAGGAGATAGTCTTGCTAGTTCAGTTTGATAGTCTTGCTAGTACAACAGATAGTCTTACCGAAAGTCATACTAGCTTAAACTGATTGTCATGCCGAAAGTTCTACTGGTTCAGCAGATTTTCTTGCTAGTTCAACCGATTGTCATTCCAGTTCAAGTGATTCTGTTGATTGAATTAAAAAGAAAGAAGCAGCAGAAGACAACATATTGAACACATCCAACAGAACACAAGTCAACAAACCAAGAACAAAAAGAAAAGAAGCAGACAATATTTCATTTTCATCTGCAAACTTCAAGATCATCATTTCTAGTTTTAAAGTTAAATTCAAACAACTAGAAATCATTCTCTTGTTCTTGTGTAACTATCTAGCGGATCAAAATCCCTAGAACTTAATCTCAAATTGCGTTTAGCATTTGATTCTTTTTATTACGAAAATAGAAAAAGTTCATGTCGAATTTATTCTAGATTTGTGATAATCTATTTGAGATTAATCCCTTGTAATCGATACCGTTGTTGTAACACCTTTCAAGTTTAATAATATTTTTATTTAACTTGAATTTTATTTCAATTTTTATTCCGCACTAAATTCGATTATTCGGTATTGTTTGTATTCAACCCCCCCTTCTACGAACACATTGGGACCTAACAATTGGTATCAGAGCCTTCTGATTAACGAACAAATCAAGATCCTATACTTTTGTGATTTTTCAACTCCTTGAATTTTTATTTATTCAAAAAATCATAATGACTTCACAAAAAGTTGGAACCGTTAAAATTCCACTATTTGATAAAGAAAATTATATCATGTGGAAGAAGATGATGCTCTAGTTTTTACAAGTTGCAAATCCCAAATATCTGAACTTGTTAAAGAAGGGTCCAAAACCTCCAATGGTTATTGAACCAGAGGTGATAGTAGATGATGTTGTGATTACCAAAGCTAGAACCTATCCAAAAGAGCCTGAGGATTTTTCTCCTGCTGAAAAAGAAGAAGCCTCCTTGGATGCCAACCTTCAGTTAATTTTAGTTGATTCCCTCGATCCCATGATGAACAGACATGTGATGAACTGTAAAAATTCCAAACACATCTGGGAAACTATTGAGGTGATTAATGAAGGTACAGAGGAAGTTAGGGAGAACAAGTTGGAGATCCTCACCTCTGAGTATGAACATTTTAAATCCAATCCAGGAGAAGGAATTATTGAAGTATTTGAGAGGTATAATGCATTGATCAACAACCTAAACATAAATGGAAAATATTATTCAATCAGGGAGGTCAACAAAAAGTTCCTTTTAACACTGCCAACTCATCTTGAACATAGAATCACTGTCATAAGAGAAGCTAGAGATCTGAGTTAGATTTCTTTGGATAGACTCTATGGTGTGTTAAAAACCTATGAGTTGGAGCAGATTCAGCAGAAGGAAGTCTACGGGAAAGATAGAATGGTCAGCACATCTACTACTCCTGTAGCTGAAGGTCAACAACAACAACAATCTCAATAGTCGGAGAGAATGGTACAGTTTTCCAAGGCTGAGGAAAATGTGTTAGTAGAAGAATATGATCCTCCTACTACAAATCAATCTAGTGATGAATTTTATTCCTTTGAAGAGCTGGAGCAATTGGAAGATGAGTCAATGGCCCAGATTGTCAAGAGATTCTCCAATGTCAGATTCAAGAGAAATCCCAAGTTCAAGTACAAGTCCAACTACAACAGATTCCAGATAGGTGGATCTTCATCCTCTAACACCAGTAGTGGTGGATACAAAACAGGGATGGTTGATCGGAGCACCATTAGATGCTATAACTGTAATGAGTTGGGACACTTTGCCACAGAATGCAGGAAGCCAAAGCAAGTAAGGAAGAACTCTTATGATTCAAATTAGAAGAGTAACTCTGAAAGGGCTTACCTAGCAAAGGGAAGAAGATGGGATGATACTGATAGTGAAGATGAAGAAGATGAGAATCTTGCTCTTACGGCTATTGATGAAAAAGCTTCATCGTCAAGAAAAAAGATAAAATTTACTGATGCTGAATTAGTTTATCATCTAGGAGGTTCCTTAAATTATGCTCGTCGTGATAATGAACTCTTAAGTCAGCAGATCAAAGACCTTGAGAAAGAGGTCAATGAATTAAGACTTGTGCACATTAATCAAGACAAGTTAAAAGAACAAGTATCTTTTCTAGAGAATAGAGTTAACTGTTATAGACAACTCGAAACTATTCTCAAAGACAAGATCACCGGTCTTGAGACTAAGGTTAGAGCCTACTTCAATTCTTGTTCGAGCTAAAGAGTTCTACAGTAAGCAAGCTGTTAATCAAACATCTGGAATAGGTTATGATTACAATGCTTCTATTGGAGAATTAGGCATAAACTCCCCTCCTCATGTTTGTGCTAAAGGTAGGGAAGTACCATATGTGCTTAAGGGTGTTGATAAACCCCTCTATAAAGCATCAATTGCTGAACCATTTGATGCGACCTCCTCTATTATTCAAGAAGAAATACGTGCTGAAGATCATGCTAATGAGAAGGTTGTTTCCAAGTCAAGTGTGTCGAAAGTTCCAGTCAAAGTTGTGAAAGCAACTGAGACTAACTCAGACATACATGAGTTAGATAACAAAACTGCCATGTCTATCATACATATTTTGCCTGTTGTTAATCCCTCTCATAAAGCATGTGGTGTTGCTAATTGTATGTCTTGTGCTTTTAATTTTATGTATGCTTATTTTAATGGTAAGCATGTTTCTAGTAATAAGACTACTCCTCGTCAGCATGTGAATAATAGGAAGCATGATAGGTCTAAGACTGCTAGTCCTTCTAAGGCTAGAAAGGAGACATTTGTGCCTAAGCCTAAACAGAAATTTGTTAAGGCTGTTTACAAGGTCAAATGTTCAGTCATTGAGAAAGTTGACACCATTAAAGTTAAGAATGTTGTTTTGCCTGACAAAGGTCAATTCTATAAGTATGCCGGGCCCAACCAAGTTTGGGTTCCAAAGAAGGTCTAATCCATTTATAGTGCAGGGCATTAAACAGGTGGAACCGGTAGTATGGATTCTTGACAGTGGATCGTCAAGACATATGACCGGAGATAGAGCCCTGCTATCAAATGTGATTGAGAAAGCTGGCCCACTGGTTACCTTTGGAGATAACAGTAAAGGTTTACTGAGGGATATGGCTGTTTATAAGCTGGTAATGCTATCATTAAAAATTTGTATATTGTGCTAGGTTATTGTTAGTCCCTTAACAATTTAGCAAGAATTACAGAAGGGGGGTTGAATGGAATTCTTGAACCTTTTTTTAGAAATAAAAATGTTCAACTTGATTATAGATATATTTGTTTTGATTAGCACAATGCGGAATGTAAACTTAAATGAATCAAAACATAAGTAATTAAAAACAAGAGTTTTTAAAAACTTTCTGGTGGATTTAAACAATTCCACCAGAGATATATATAATATATCAAGAGGACTCTGTGTGCAGAAATGCTCACAGCTGCTTACAAATGGAACTGCTGAGAATACAGGAAATGCTAAAGATTATGCTTACAAAGATTTCTCTGTTTTTGTGTTTCTCAGCTATCTTAGTTATTTTTCTATTTGCTATTCTCTTGGTTTATATAATACCAAAATTACAAAGTCAAAAAGACTGAACAAATATAAAATCTAATAGTCTTAATCTTTGCTGCTTTTCGTCCTCTATTACCCAGTTAATGGGCTTCCACAATGTGTTTGTATACAACTCGACGGCTGTGTGTCAGCTTTCACTGTTCAACTGCTGTTTGAATTCTTGATATGATCATCCGTCGACTTTCAGATCATCTGTCGATGACTTAATTGATCATCCGTCGACTGCTATGTTAAACATCCGTTGATAGTCATTTGATCATACGTCGAAGGCTTTGTTAATCATCCGTCGGTAGCTATTTTGGCACTTGACTTCATTTCACTTATACAGAATTACAAGACATTACTTATGTACAATTAATCAACCTATTCTACATATCTAGTTAAAGTCAACATGACTTATATGCTACTACAGATTCTATACAAAGGTGCATACATCACTGTGCTATAAACTTATTATTACATAAGCTACTCACTCGATGGATAATAAGTAAATCATCCGTCGGGACTATAATGAGTTATCCGTCGGGACTATAATTCTTATCCGTCGAATGCTACATTATTTCACTAAGTAAAATCTACTTAGATGTTTTGTTTAAGTGATCATCAAGTACACAACATATTCACAAAAATCTCCCCCAATTTATGTCTACTGGAATTGTAGCCATAAATTAAGAGATGCTTGATGATAACAAAACATCCTAAACATATATCTTTAAAGATAATTAGATAAAACTGAAAGTGCTTCAATTTAAACAAAATGTACAAGGTTTGGCTCACAGTCAGTTCAAGATGCTCCTCTAGCCTGAGCAGGTTTTTTTATTTCCTTGAAGGTCTGGATCTTCTTCCAAGCTTTCTGTTGTTTTCTTCAATTTGATTCTGGAGCTGCTTGTGGAATTCTAGTTCATCAGATTCTGAGAGATCTAGCATTTCTTGCATCTCCAAGAGAGTCTCATTGCTAGAGATACTCAATTGGTCTTCTAATCTGAAGAATCTTCTCACACCCTTGTCATCCATGAATTCCATCAGCCAGTAGGGCCTTAGATGCACTCTTCTCCCTGTGTATGGGATGATTAGAGTCTTTGGGAGTGCATCTTTAGCTCTAACACTCCTCAGCTCTTCAATCCTCTTCAATACTAGTCTTCTTGCAGTTACATTGAACCCAAAGTTTTTCTTGAAGGATGAATAGACTTTGATCAACATAGCTTGGCTTTCTTGAAGTATCCTGTGAAGAGGCCACTAAATCTCCCTTCCTCCTTTGTACTTTAATACCAACCTTTCAGGTAGGTTTCTGTATGCATCAATTGCCCTTACTTCATCCAGTTCTTCCAGATAAAGGTTTAGATCTGAGAATTCTTTGATGTCACACAAGTACAAGTAGTCTCCCCTGTTGGCCTTGGGTTGAGCTTTAACTACTAACTTGGATTTGAGAGGTGACAACTTCACTTTCTTGACTGCCCTTGATTTTGTCCTTCTTGACTTGGTAGGTATTGGCAAGTTGAAGTCAGGAATTGGTAATTTATCCCACTCTATTGGCTCATCCTTTGGCACAATAGGCTCTCCATGTATGTTCCTGTTGGGGTCCACCACCCTTATATCTTCAAATACCACAGAGGGCTTTGATGCTTGAGTTTTAGCTGGTGTGGATTCCTTAGGAAATTGATCTTCCAATTCCTTGTCAACAACATCCAATTTCCTTTTAGTTCTTCTAGCCAATTCTTTCTTTCTTGGGGATTTCTTCTGTTCTTCAATCTTCGTCTTTGATTCAGCAGCTTCAGATGGTTGAGAAGGAATTTGTTGAGAAGAATTCACAGCCTGTAGCTTGGCCAAGATAGCAATCTGTTCTTTCTTTTGTTTAGACTTCTTTGCATCTAGAGCAGCTTGCCTCTTTTCCTGCTTTACTCTGGCTTTTTCTTCTTTCTTTGCTTGAGCAAACTGTGGATGTCCAGCTACCACACAAATTTCCTTTCCATTTCTGAATATCTTAGCAATTCTCCTTTTTGAAGCTGAATCAGCTGGATCTTTATAGAAGACAATGGATCTTGACAGAAGCTTCTTTTCATCAGGCTTGGGTGTCTCATATACAATGTCCAAGGGATTCTTCAAAGATGACTTTGGATAATTTGCCCTTGGTTTAAGAATTGTTTCAGCCTTTTGTGATTTGATGCAGGAAGAGTGTCCTTTCTCCAGATAGTTCATGCTCATCTCATTCACACTGATTGGCTTGACATGAGAGTAATGGATGGTTGACTTAACTGGCTCCTTGACTAGTTCAAACTTTTTCTGAATTTCCTCATCAATCTTTTCCCAGTTGATTAAACTCAACTTTCCTTTTTCAGCAGCTTTCAAATTTTCTGCTGCTGCTTCAATTAGATCTATACCATCTGCAACTGGTGGCTTGGAGATAGTAATTAAAGGTACAATTACTTTGCTGATTTGCACTTGAAGTTTCTCCCCCTCTGTTGGTCCTTTCTCCCCCTTACTTGATTCTCTCTCCCCCTTTTTGTTATCATCAAGTTGAGGAGTTAGGCCTTGTGTTTTAGCCAGTTGCATGAGAAGATTTGTCTGAGTCTGTTGATTTTGAAGAAGAATAGCCACTGAATCTTCAATAACTTGAACTCTGTTTTCTAGCTTGGCTAGCTTCTTTTCAGAGTCTGATTCTCTCCTCAATCTTAGTAGTAGATCTTGCATGGTACCATATGGCATTACTGAATCCAGCTTCTCAGAGTTATAGGTCTTCAAGTTAGCTATATCTCTTTTCAATTCATCCACACTGAGATTCTGTCTTAAGTGTTGGATCTTCATTAGATGTAGAGAGTCTAGGTGAGCTTGAAGAACAGCCTTGGTACCAGCATCTGAAGTTTCCTGAAGGGCCTGTTGAATAGTCATTACTTGTTTGACCAAAGACACCTCAAATTGTCCTGGTGTAGATTCCTTTGCCCATGCCCATTCAGGTAAACTTAAAGCAGAACTTGGGCCTTCAGCTCCCCCTAAGTTCATGCTTCCATCCAAAGAACCAGAGTCATCATCATTAGAATTTACTCCAAATTCTTCAGATGGCTCTTCAGCTTGAGAAGGCATCCTGTTAACAACATCTTTATCTCTTTGAAGAGATTCTGTGGTGTGCACCAAATTCAAAGTCTGTTCTGCCTCCACATTGCCCTGAGCAGCCAACAATTGATAGGCTGACACAGGATGAGTAAAAGTGTCAGCATCCAAGGAAATGTTATCAATTTCAGCTTTGTAATGTTGCTGAAATTGTCTTTCCTTTTCAGCATCATTCACAATCATTGACTCACTAGCAATGGTTGGATCCACCCTAATTTCTCCTGTACCTTCCTTTCTCTCATATTCTCTCTTTTGTTGCATCAGGGTCTCACCCTGGCTCCCCACCCTCACACCCTCACCTTCACCTACTAAGGTGGGACTCCTCTCAATCACTTTTGCCAATCCTGAAGAAATGGATTGCTGAGATTCACTCTTTTCCTCTCCTTTTGCCTGGGAGCAACCCAGCCTCTCACTCAATGCACTCTCCTCTCTCAGTCCTAAGAGTGACTGTATTACCACTAAATCTTCTGCACTTGAAATAATTGAAGTTTGAAGTTGTGCAGAGACATTCGACGGATAAGTGATATCCATCGGGTGAGTGGTAAGGCTATCCGACAGATAACTGCTGTTAAGCTTATCCGTCGGGATACAATCACTACTCGACGGATGAGCAATATCCATCGAGAGAGTAGAGATGAATGAGGTGGGAAGAGAAACTATTGTTGACTCTGTGTTGATTGAAGTTATTTGAGGCACAGATGTCACAATAGTATCTGAAAGAATTGGCAAGTGAGCCAACAAATCATCTAAAAGATGATGCTCACTTGCACTAGATTTTGGCTTCCCCAACAGAGTTAAAGAAGGGGAATCAGGAATTGAAGTGTTTATCATGTCCACTTCCAGTGAGTTAGTTGGTGAGTATGGTGTTTCAGTGGCTTCTATTATAAGAGATTTTGGCTGTGACTCCACATTTATTGGAGCCACATCAATCTGAATTTGAGAAGGTGCAGGGACTGTGTCTTTAGCACCAGTTTGTACTGTGTGTGTGCCCTGTGCATCCCCAGTTGTTTTGGATTTCTTCTTTCTAGTGTAAGTTTGGGGTGAGCTTGTGTCCCTAACCCTTTTGGCCTGTGCTCTTGGATGAGAGCTTTGTTCAATAGCCACATCCTTTTGGGAGGATGCAGCTAGAAGTGAGCTTTTGTCCTTTTTAAGCACTGCAGTTTGTTGGGAAACTGCAGTGTGGGTAGGCTGGGATTCACTCAACTCTCCAACCTTATCCTTGGGGTTTCTTTGATGTTCACCCCTTCCCTCACCTATCTGACCCTCCTTCACACTCCCCTCTTTGGCTTTGGTAGATTTTTCAACTGGTACCTTTTGAGAGATACCAGAGGGGGTTTTCTTTGATTTGGATTTGGAAATTACAGTTGTTTTGGCAGCTTTGGTAGGCAACTGTTTGGTCATTGTCACAGTTGCCATAGCTATGCCTGAAGTCAAAGAAATAGAGGAGATTGGAATAGTTGAGGGTATGGATGAACTTACCTCACTTACCTGAGGTGTCAGCATTATAGGGAAATAGAACATTGGCACATCCCTATGGTGGTTGGCTCTGTTCAAATCTGCAATTATTCTTCTCTCTTGAACCCAACAAGCTAATTTGTTGTTTGGGTTCTCAAGTACAATCTCTTGACAAATATGGTTAGCCAATAGTATAAAAAATCTAGCATAATATATGTTCTTTCCCTTTTTGGCTAACTCATCTAGTTTAAAACCTAACTCATATATGACAGGGTCACTGAAATTGTAAAATTTGTCTGTAACTAGCATGTATAGCATGTTAAGCATGGAAATGTTCACAGAATCAACATTACTGATTTTTCCAGAGAAAACTTTAGTTACAACATCACACATAAAACTCCATTCCTTCCTAAGACCTAATCTCCTAATATCACTTAGCTTATTAGTAGGAAGTGCATAATGCATGGAATTAAGCATATTGATCAAATCAGTGTCAGTGTGTGGTGAAGTTACATTATCATCAGGAATCTTGAAACATGCTTTTATTACATCACTATTGATACAGAATTCATTACCTTTGATGGTCAGAGTGATGGTTTTGTCAGTAGAGTTGTAAATTGCAGAGGTCCACATCTCTTCTACAACTTCACAAAAGATTGTGGGTGATTCAAGCATGGCAAAACTTAACTTGCAGTTCTTCACGAAGTCCATCATCTTGTGATAGTCTTCTGATTGTTGAATGCCCTTGTTGACCAAAGCAGTGAAGTTGTTCTTCTCATAAATGAACCCAGTCTGAGACATAATCTTTACTACAGGTGCCATTTTTAGAGAAGGAAAGCTTGAAGAGAAAGAGGATTTTTTTGCTTGAAAGAGAATGAAATAAACACAGTTAAATTTGAGAATGATAAAAGAAAATGATTAGAAGGAAATAAGCTTTTATACTTTGCTAAAAAACAACGGATAAAAATAATAAAGAAAGTAAATTACCCAATAGAAATTGCCTAAATTAGCCGTTTTAAAAATAAACTGTAAAAATTCCACTCATTATCCGTCGTGTAATGCTTACAAACTGTAAGTATACTCGATGGATAATGTTCAGGAAATTAATGGTTAAGATTTAGACACTTCGACGGATGAGGATAAACTGTTATCCGTCGAGTATTAAAAGATTCCAGAAAAATAATTGATTTTTATTTGCACATTGTATATCGACGGATGACTCAACTCGATGGATAATGGTCATCCGTCGAGATGAAAATTTTGACTTAGCCAAAATTTCATCCATGACTAAAAATCAGTTAAATTTCTGGCTAATTATCAACTTGCAAAATAACTCAGATAGATTCAAGAGTAATTAAGCATACCTAACTCACTTACCAACCTAGAAAAGGTGGATTCATCCAGTGGCTTGGTAAATATATCTGCAAGTTGCTTCTCACTTGGAACAAAATGTAACTCTACAGTACCATTCATCACATGTTCCCTTATGAAATGGTACTTGATGTCTATGTGCTTTGTCCTTGAATGTTGCACTGGATTTTCAGTGATGGCAATTGCACTTGTGTTGTCACAGAAAATAGAAATCCTTTCAACTTGCAATCCATAGTCTAGCAATTGATTTTTCATCCATAAAATCTGTGCACAGCAACTGCCAGCAGCAATATATTCAGCTTCAGCTGTAGAAGTAGAAACTGAATTTTGCTTTTTACTGAACCAGGACACAAGCTTGTCTCCTAAAAATTGACAGGTTCATGTTGTGCTCTTTCTATCAATTCTGCAACCTGCATAATCTGCATCTGAATAACCAGTTAGATCAAAACCAGAATCTCTAGGAAACCAAATGCCAAGTTTTGGTGTTCCCTTGAGATATCTGAAAATTCTCTTGATAGCTATCAAGTGAGACTCTCTAGGATCAGCCTGAAATCTAGCACATAAACATGTACCAAACATTATATCTGGCCTACTAGCTGTTAAGTACAGAAGTGAGCTAACCATGCCTCTATAGCTTGAAATATCCACAGACTTTTCAGTAGTGTTTAGTTCAAGCTTAGTTGCAGTGGCCATGGGAGTTTTTGCAGATGTGCAATCCATTAGATCAAACTTCTTTAAAAGATCAAGAATATATTTAGTTTGACTAATGAATATTCCATCACTAACTTGCTTAACTTGTAAACCAAGAAAGTAAGTTAGTTCTCCCATCATACTCATTTCATACTTACTTTGCATCAGTTTGGCAAACTTTTTACAAAGTTTCTCATCTGTAGAGCCAAAAATAATATCATCTACATAAATTTGAACAAGTATGCTAGAGCCATTAACATTTCTGAAAAATAAAGTTTTATCTACAGTACCTCTTGTGAAGTGATTTTCCAAAAGGAACTTTGATAAAGTGTCATACCAGGCTCTAGGTGCTTGCTTCAGTCCATAAAGTGCTTTCAGTAGATAATAGACATACTCTGGAAAATTTGGATCTTCAAAGCCAGGAGGTTGACTAACATACACTTCTTCCTCCAAATCTCCATTCAGAAAGGCACTTTTGACATCCATTTGATAGACCTTGAAATTGGCATGGGCTGCATAGGCTAAGAAAATTCTGATGGCTTCAAGTCTTCCAACAGGAGCAAATGTTTCATCAAAATCTATTCCCTCTTGCTGGAAATAGCCCTTAGCAACCAATATGGCTTTGTTCCTTACTACTATGCCATTTTCATCCATCTTGTTTCTGAATACCCATTTGGTGTCTATTGGATTCTTTCCTTTAGGCTTGGGTACCAGCTTCCATACTTTATTCCTTTCAAATTGGTTTAGCTCCTCCTGCATAGCTAAAATCCAATCAGGATCTAACAAAGCTTCTTCTACCTTCTTTGGTTCTTCCTTTGACAGAAAGCTGCTGTATAGACATTCTTCTTGAGTTGCTCTCCTGGTTTGAACTCTAGAAGAAACATCACCAATAATCAGTTCAAAGGGGTGATCTTTTGTTCATTTCCTTGGTTGAGGTAGATTAGCTCTAGATGAAGAGACCTCAATGTTGTCTTGATGTGTGATTGAGTTTTGATTGCTAGAAACTCCCCCTGAGTTTGTGGATCTTTGATTTGAGAAAGGGGTACTTTATATGGGTGATCTGCCTTGACTTCCTGCTCCTTTTGATAACACAACGGATGGTGAATTTTGAGTACCGACGGATGAGGAAGGTTGTCTTCCGACGGATAACACAGATTGCCTTCCGACGGATGAAGCATTATGTAACTCGACGGATGTTGAGTTTTGTGCTTCATTGGTGGTAGATTTGTCTACATTATCCTTAGACACTGTTTCTTGATCACTCTCATCATCACTTTCATCACTAACCATCTCTACATTGTCGAATTTGAGGCTCTCATGGTAATCTCCATCTTTCAGTCCTTCAATCTTTTTATCATCAAACACAACATGTATAGATTCCACAACAATGTTGGTTCTTAGATTGTAGACTCTATATGCTTTACCAACAGCATATCCAACAAAAATTCCTTCATCTGCTTTAGCATCAAACTTTCCATTTTGATCAGTTTGATTTCTCAGAATATAGCATTTACAGCCAAAGACATGAAGAAAGTTTAGAGTTGGCTTCTTGTTCTTGAACAATTGATAAGGAGTCATGCATCTTGCTTGATTAATCAGAGAGATATTCTGAGTGTAGCATACAGTGTTTACAGCTTCATCCCAGAAATAAGTTGGTAACTTTGATTCTTCAAGCATTGTCCTTGCAGCTTCAATAAGAGATCTGTTCTTTCTTTCCACTACTCCATTCTGTTGTGGAGTCCTTGCTGCTGAAAACTCATGCAGGATCCCATTTTCCTCACAAAATGCTCTCATGACATAGTTCTTGAACTCAGTTACATTGTCACTCCTGATTCTTCTAACTTTGAAATCAGGATGATTGTTAACTTGCCTTATGTGATTGATGATGATTTCACTAGCCTCATCTTTAGACTTAGGAAATATGTCCAAGAGAACTTTGAGAAATCATCTACAATTACTAGGCAAAATCTTTTCTTTGAAATTGACAATACATTGACTGGTCCAAACAAATCCATGTGAAGTAGTTACAGAGGCTCTTCAATTGCTGAATCAAGTTTCTTTTTGAATGATGATTTGATCTGCTTCCCTTTTTGGCAGGCATCACACAGTCCATCCTTTATAAACTCCACTAGAGGAATGCCTCTAACTAGCTCTTTCTTTACCAGCTCATTCATGGTCTTGAAGTTTAAATGGGATAGCTTCTTGTGCCATAGCCAACTTTCATCTTGACTTGCTTTACCGAGAAGACAAGTTACAGATTCTGCTTTAGTTGAGTTAAAGTCAGCTAGATAGATACACATTTCCTCTTCTCACACCAGTGAGAACCACTTTGTTGTTTTGATTATTAGTCACAACACAGGCTTCTTTGTTGAAGGTTACTGAGTTGCCTTTGTCACAAAGCTGGCTGATACTCAATAGATTGTGTTTGAGACCATCCACTAAGGCAACCTCTTCAATTATGACATTATCCTTTAAAATCAAGCCATATCCCACAGTATATCCTTTGTTGTCATCTCCAAAAGTAATACTTGGGCCAGCTCTTTCTTTAAACTCTGTGAGCAGGGTAGAATCACCAGTCATGTGTCTTGAACAACCACTATCCAAGTACCAAAGATTCCTTCTATTTCCCTGCACACATCAAAATCAAATTAAGTTGATTTTGGTACCCAAGTTTCCTTGGGTCCTGCCTTGTTAGCTTTCTTCTTCTGTTTCTTAGGTCTTAACTCATTTGACTTAGGAATTTCAGATACTTCCTTAGTCATTTGGGTTGGGCCTTTGAAACCACTAGATGCAACAGAATTATCATGCATGTTATGGCTAACAGGAAATGGCATGCTTGATGCAAACATGTTATTCCAGTAAGGCATGTTAAATGGCATTTGAGGCATTTTGTATGCAACATAATATGGATTAGGTGCAAATGGCATATTAGCAAACTGTGCATTCATATTATGTGTAGGCATAGCATTAACAGGCATGGGAGGCATGGCATTCATGTTAGGAAATTGAGACTGAACAGACATGGGAGTAGGCATGGCAGATTTGCAATTAACAGACTGTTGGATTTTAAACGTAGCGGGGCATGGCAAAACACTTTTACACACATAAAATCCAAATAAAAGCATATAAATCGTGGTAAAAACATAGGGAACGAATACTAACCTTTAATATGCGATCCAAAAGCAACGATCGGAGATCCTTAGCAGCTGCTCCTCAAACGTGAAGCACTCCACCGGTATCCACCAAGAAAATGACGTTAAGGAGGAGGAGGAGGTGGAGAGAATTGGGTTTTATAAAACTTTTGGGTTTTTGGGTTCTAATAAAATAGGGTCTATAATAGTATATTTATAGGCAAAATTTTCAGCTGAAATTTTCCCATAAATAATATTATTATTATCCCATTTATTATTCTCATTAATAATTAAAACACCTTTTAATTATTAATCCTTTTTCTAAACACTTTAGAAATAATTCTCTCTCTTGATTTAATTTCCAAAAATTAAATCCTTTAATTAATAATATTAAGAACTTTTCTTAATTAATTTATAATCAATTAAATCTCATTTAATCAATTATTAAATTTTCCAATTAATTATTTATTTCATAAATAAATAATTATCAGCCATTATTAATTAACCACCATTAAATCATTCTCTTTTTATGGTGTGACCCTGTAGGTTCAATATTAAGCCGGTAGTAGAAATAAATAATAATAAAACTATTTTATCATTATTTATATAAATTCTCTAATTTGTTAAATATGATTAATTAATTAATCACTTTTATTCTACATCGTGAGGGATACTTCTCAGCATATCGCGACTATCCGGATAATATGAATTCACTGCTTAGAATACCAAGAACCTATTCAGTGAATAGTTACCGTACAATAAACTCCTTCTACCCTACAATGTCCCGATTAAATACAAGGCATGGATCTCGTGTCAAGCCTATCTAATTCAATCACTTGCTTACCATTTACTATGCTTAGTTCTATGCAAATTAGAAACTCCTTTCTAATTTCATTCACTCTGGCCAGAGATTCCTGAACTAGCATAAGTGGATCAGCCTTGAACATTCGCTTCCTTCACTGGAAGGGGTAGATCCTTTATTGATCATACACTATCTTCGTGTACAAATTCCTATACCCAGTAGAGCCCTAATAATTGTCCTTGGAGACTAAGAACTAAACCAAAGCATAGTTCAGTGTACACAAGATGACTATGATGACCTCAAGTCTAAGGATACTTGTACAACTATCACTATGTGAACAACTGCTGACACGTGAGTGAACTCCATCAGTTGTTCAGCTGGGTGAGTCATGTTCAGTGAACTTATTCTATAATAAGCACTTACATACTAGCTATAGTGTCACCACACAAATGTCTATGAGAACAGACATCCTTCATAATAAAGCAAGCATAGTATGTACCGATCTTCGCGGATTATTAATTACCAGTTAGTAATCCTACGACCAGGAACTATTTAAGTTTAGAGTTATCATCTTTTAGGTCTCACTATTATGATCTCATCATAATCCATAAAAAGCTTTACTCTAAACTATGGTATATCTTATTTAAACACTTAAATAGATAAAGCCCGTAATAAAAACAAAACAAGTCTTTTATTAATATCAATGAAATCAAAACAGATTACATAAAAGTTATTCATAAATCCTCATACATGATTGGACTTAGGACATATTCCTTTCACAGACAAATGATTTACACTACCACACTTGACACAGATCTTTCTAGGAGCATATTTATCAGGTGTGTAGTTATTGTGTTTGTTAATCCCTACTTTACCATTCCTATTGTTTTTCTTTTTAGTCTCTGTTTTTACCTCTATTTTCTCAAGTCTGTCACTTAACTGTTTGAGAGTCATGTGACCAACATTAGCCTTTTTCCCTTTCTTAGCTTGACTTGACTCTCCTGAAACAAAGTTCTTGGAAATAGACCCATACTTATCATTTAGCTTGGTTAATTTGGCTTTGCTAATGGGTTTGCTTACAGCCGACGGATGAGGATTTTTATCATTCGACGGATAACACTTTTTGTTATCCGACGGATAGTCCTCATCATCCGTCGAGTCTACATCTGTCAGCAACCCATCTACCAAAATAGGTTCTAGTTTCTCCTTATTCTTTTTCCAGGCTTCATCATAAAAAGACTCAATTCCTTGAACCTTGGTGATTTGAGCATTCCCTAGATGTTTTCCATGCTTTAATCACCTCTTGTTCACGCTCGAGCTGCTTCTTCAAAATTTCTTCCTTTTTCAAGGACTCTGTTAATTCCTCCTTGGCAATCTTACACTCAATTTTTAGTTTTTCAAACTCAACAAACTGAGACTCAAGCACATTGTTCCTCTCACTTAAAAACAAATTGTTTTCTTTGATTTTGGCATTTTCTTTAGTGAGAGATTTAAGTGTAACACGCAAATGATACAATTCTGTAGACATGTCATTTATGGCATCATTACACTCAGCTTTAGATAAATGTGCAAGGTTTGTAGTGATTACCTGATTGCTTGAGGAACTTGTCTCTGTTTCATCAGACTTGGACATTAGGGCTAGATTGACATAGCTGACATCTTTATCTTCATCCAAACCATCAGCTGCCCAGTCATTCTCTTGTGTAATAAAAGCCCTTTCCTTTTATTTGAGTAGATCAAAGTATTTTTTCTTGTAATCTACAGACTCAAACCTTTTCTTACTGGAATCTGACTTTCTACACTCATTTGCAAAATGCCCTGCCAAGCCACATTTGAAACATTTGAATTTTGACTTATCCACCATGTTTCTATTTGGCTTGGCTGCTCCAAAGTTCTTTTTGAACTTGAGCTTGGCAAATCTTCTTGAAAGGAATGCTAGGTGCTCATCAATGTCCTCCATGTCATCTTGGCTCAATGATTCTTCACTTTCTGCACCTAGCCCCTTACCCTTGCTTTCACAGACCTTTGAAGTTGATTCCACAGCTTCCATCTTCACTTCTTTCTCCTTTTCCAGATCAGCAACTAGTGCAATGGATCCTCCTTTCTTCTTTCCTCTCTCCATTCTTTCATCCTGCTCTATCTCAAGCTCATAGGTTTTCAGAATGCCATACAGTCTCTCTAAAGTAAACTCCTTATAATCTTGTGAGTTTCTCAATGAGACTGTCATTGGTTTCCATTCCTTTGGAAGAGATCTGAGAAATTTCAGATTGGAGTCTTTAGTCTGATAGACTCTTCCATGCAACTTTAGAGCATTTAGTAGTTTTTGGAATCTACTAAAAATGTCAGTGAGTGACTCACTTTCTTCATTGTGAAAATGCTCATATTGCTGAATCAGGAGCTGCATTTTATTTTCTCTTACTTGCTCAGTACCATCACAGATTATCTGTATTGTGTCCCAAACTTCCTTGGCAGTTTTGCAGTTGATGATGTTATCAAACATGTCTGCATCAACACCATTGAACAGAATGTTCATGGCCTTTTTATCTTTCCTGACTTGTTCAATGTCAGGATCAGACCATTCATGCCTTGGCTTTGGAACAAATGGCTCATTTCCTGTTGCAGCTCTCATTGGAACATGAGGGCCTCTTTCTATGCAGTCCACATAGGCCTCATCTTGAGAAAGCATATGAAGATGCATCTTTACCTTCCAATGATGGTAATTATCTTTATCAAGAAAAGGAATCTTGACTTCAACATCATTCTTGTTCATCTTGCTGAATTGTTTTGATCTTTAAACTCTTTGTAGATTAAGAGCTTGCTCTGATACCAATTGTTAGTCCCTTAACAATATAGCAAGAATTACAGAAGGGGGGTTAATCATCCGTCGAAGGCTTTGTTAATCATCCGTCGGTAGCTATTTTGGCACTTGACTTCATTTCACTTATACAGAATTACAAGACATTACTTATGTACAATTAATCAACCTATTCTGCATATCTAGTTAAAGTCAACATGACTTATATGCTACTATTGATTCTATACAAAGGTGCATACATCACTGTGCTACAAACTTATTATTACATAAGCTACTCACTCGATGGATATAAGTTAATCATCCGACGGGACTATAATGAGTTATCCGTCGGGACTATAATTCTTATCCGTCGAGTGCTACATTATTTCACTAAGTAAAATCTACTTAGATGTTTTGTTTAAGTGATCATCAAGTACACAACATATTCACAACAGTTATTATCAGGAAGCAGTATCTAACATATAGCACCAGTGACGAGACTTGAGAATATTACGACATATCAGGCACCTGATGCACATTACACTTGGAATTGAACTCTAGTAAGATGTGTACAAGTGTACTCCTGGTTGGTGAGTCAAAAGAGGAAGTCAATGCACCACAGTTCATGGACTTTGCAGTTGCAGATCTATTGGACTATGCAATCTCTTCTTCACAATCTCACTTCAGGTTGGTATGAACTAGTGTACTACTCAAGCAATCGTCAAGAACATGGTATGGAACTCTAACTGAAGTTACAGTTTAATATGAACTAGTAGAATCGTCATATTAATAACTCTCTTATTACTATGCACAAACATATTGTTTTATATGTGCAGTGAGTTTTAGGAGAAAATCAAACTTCTTTCTACATTAGTGATTTCTTATTTCATTAAAATCTTTTGAAATCACTAGTGTACATCAATTCTCTCAAAAGATTAAATGTATAATTTTCATTCCTTAAAAAGATGTAATGGCTGAAAAGGCACAAAAACAGTTACTAGATTCATTCTCTCAACAGGGTGCGTCTATTGAAATTTGCCTGTCGACCTGGGTATCCGATGTAGTGTCACCACCTCAAATATAAACAATTCTTGATGCACAAGGAAAGGTTACACACACAAAGAATGAGTTGACGGAAACAAGAGTTTCGACCATTTTAAGGTGAGATTCGATTGTTCAAGGTTATTTAATGGACCAATTGCCTTTATAGGTGTTAGAAGAGGATTCTGATCCAAAAGCCATATGTCAGTGGTCAGTGTCTACCTCCCCAGGCTTAAATCCCCTGGATGCATCTGCGGATAGTGGATCTGACATAGGCGCAGATCGGCAACTTGTATACAATGATTCAGATATTACCTGATGAGTCACAAGGAAATGTCTTCACATACATTAGAAGGGAACTTTGATCTTTATGCTAAATTTGTTGGATCATTGTTTACCTTCCCAGAATTCAAATCTGGAACCCTAAAAGGGAAACTAGCAACTTGTAGATTATGACTCAGATTCATCTGACTAGTTTAACAAGGATGGGGATTTGTGAACTCTCATTGCACCACCTGTGACCTCCTTAAGGATGGCTAAGGTGATTTTTCTTGCAGCTATGAGAGGAGTGATACACTTGTGAGAATGAGTGTAAACACGAGTGGAGAGAAGAGTGAAACACATGTGAGGTACACTAAAACAGAATCACACACTCACAGTGAGGAAGAAAGAGAAACTATTTGTTATTTCTTTTCCAACCAAGTGAAATAAGAGAACTCCTTCAGACAATGGCATACATTCCTTCTCTAAGGGGGGGATAAAAGCTAAAGTAAAAGTTTGGAGGATTCCTTAACTAAGGGGGAGAAATAGCAGGGAGAAAGAAAAAGATCCTACATATGTACACTACACCACACCATTGTTATTTGTAACTATTGATCCTATTGTACGGGAGAGGTGGTAAACACAAGGTGATCTTCTAGTAAGGGAAGAAGCTGTTTTCCAAAAGGGGAGTACCATTGGTTTTTATCTGCGGATCCTATTGTACGGGAGATGTGGTAAACGAAGGTGATCTTCTTTAATCAGTTGATTCTCATAGGGGGAGAAGCAAGAGAGATATGCGCTTCCCAATAGGAAATGTGGTTGTACAAATGAAGATGAAACTACTTGAAGAAATGTTCGGTCTAGAGGAATATCTATTTGGAATCTGGAAAATGTTAAATGTTATCCAGAACTTTTCTGCTATTTACTTTGCATTTCTGTTTATATCTTCTTCTTATTTGTTAGTTGAGTTATCCTCTAGGTATTTGTTGTTATTGTCTAACAAACAAATAGGGGGAGATTGTAAGGCATATGTCATAGCCTATTTGTATATTCTAGGATTTAACTCAACTCAAATAAGAATGTAATAAGTAAATAGTGGATCTACCGTCAAAGAGATCTCACAAAGTAACATCTGTCAAAGGATTCAGAAACAAGGTTCATCTACAGACTTGAGGAATTACTTCACTGGAAGAAGTTCAAGAAATTAATCGAGCCTCAGTGATACAAATCAAGATTGTGGATTTAATCAAGTGACAGAGATCTCGTCAGGATATCATAGAATTACAAGGATTTAATCTGAAGAAAATCAAAGTGTCAAAGTCAAGACATGAAGAAACGTCACGGAAGTTAGTCACTCATGAACCAGACAGTACATCGAGTGTCAACATTGAAGTGGTGGAATTGATT
This sequence comes from Apium graveolens, assembly GCF_009905375.1. Classification (NCBI taxonomy): domain Eukaryota; kingdom Viridiplantae; phylum Streptophyta; class Magnoliopsida; order Apiales; family Apiaceae; genus Apium; species Apium graveolens. The sequence continues at coordinate 268,770,042 of NC_133648.1, forward strand.
CATAATTCTCAGTGATTTTCAGAAGATTATCAGAAAAGTGGTTGCTGCTCAAGATTAGTATTAATTCTCTATTAATTAATTAAGTCATATAATTTAATTTAGAAAATAAATTATATCTGCAAAGATTAATTTATTGATTAATTGAATTAATTGATTAATTAATTCTGAATTAATATTAAGAATTTTCAGAATTTTAATTGGATTAAAATCAGTTTTAATTCAGCAAGACAATTGAAATTGAACTAGCATGACAATCTGGATTGTCATACCGATTGTCATGCCAAGTCATTTCAATTGTCTCACCGAAAGTTCTACTGGAAGGAGATAGTCTTGCTAGTTCAGTTTGATAGTCTTGCTAGTACAACATATAGTCTTGCCGAAAGTCATACCAGCTTAAACTGATTGTCATACCGAAAGTTCTACTGGTTCAGCAGATTGTCTTGCTAGTTCAACCGATTGTCATTCCAGTTCAAGTGATTCTGTTGATTGAATTAAAAAGAAAGAAGTAGCAAAAGACAACATATTGAACACATCCAGCAGAACACAAGTCAACAAACCAAGAACAAAAAGAAAAGAAGCAGAAAATATTTCATTTTCATCTGCAAACTTCAAGATCATCATTTCTAGTTTTAAAGTTAAATTCAAACAACTAGAAATCATTCTCTTGTTCTTGTGTAACTATCTAGCGGATCAAAATCCCTAGAACTTAATCTCAAATTACGTTTAGCATTTGATTCTTTTTATTGCGAAAATAGAAAAAGTTCATGTCGAATTTATTCTAGATTTGTGATAATCTATTTGAGATTAATCCCTTGTAATCGATACCGTTGTTGTAACACCTTTCAAGTTTAATAATATTTTTATTTAACTTGAATTTTGTTTCAATTTTTATTCCGCACTAAATTCGATTATTCGGTATTGTTTGTATTCAACCCCCCCTTCTACAAACACATTGGGACCTAATATCATTGTATGATTAAAAGCTGATATTGGTCAAAAGTGAGTTGACTAATTAATCCTGAAAGCACGTGTTTAAATACTGATAATGGTCAAACGTTGATTGACTATTATATTCTGATAATGTTTTGAATTTATTCAATATAAATATTTAATCAGTATTTTAAATAAGCAGTGAGTTAGTGGGTAAGTAATTATTAATTGCTTACTTGTGGTAACTAATGACGTGCATATATGTTAAAAATGATTAAATATCTGTTTTATATTAGGAATATGAGTTTAGTTAAGAGACTTTGCTTTTTGCCTAGATTCACGTAATATTATGCATGCGGTAATAATTATTGCGGTAATAATTACACGATTAACAAAGAGTCTCTTTCATTCCTCCTTTCTCTTCTATATAAACATGCAATTCATCTCAAAAATCATCCACTCTACTCTAAACACAACTTCTCATCTTCTTCTCAAACCCAAAAATATGAATCAAGATCAGTTTTTCACTCGCTCTCGCGGAGGAGTTTACTTCCCTGCTCACATCATGGCTGAGGGTCTTATATACTATGACCCGTTTGGACTTCCAGTCCAAATCAACCAACAAATATATCATCCTCATAACGTTCCAATGTCAGTATATGATGATCTTTCTTTTGAGCAACAGAAGGATCTCCAGTTTTTTCAACCGGAGACCACAATGGAAGAAGAACGCAGGGCAGAAGAGGCTGATCAACATCGTCTTTAAGCTCTGGAATTGTAAGATAATATAATTTCTCTTGCATCCTCTATCTCGCGAATTTATCATCGCAGAGCTATGAAGAAATAGGAGGTTGCAAAGAAGCTGAAGACGGAATAGTTTCTAGGAATAGATTCTAGCTTTTAGAAGTTAGGACTATTTTATAATTCTGTTGTGTACTCATCTTCTATTATAATTGAAAATATTTTTTGTTAATGTCTCTTAAAAGTATGATTCATGATTAATTGTTCCTCTATTCTTAAGCGCTTTATAAATTATGACTGTTTATCTTCTGTTTTGCAATACATGTTTAAATCTGAATATTTCAATAATGCATATAAAATTGATTTTTACTTGAGTTATTATGACAACAGAAGAATAGATACAAAATATGAAGGAGTAACTGGTGTCACAGAAATGATTGAGGAAAGGTTTAATGCTAATCTCATGAAAAATATGTTATTTGGGTGTTTTTGTCTAAGAAAATACCTAAATATATATATATATATTTGTTTTTTAAAAAAATCTGACACTATGGAACATGACATATCCAATCCTTTTCCTGACCACAATGTTCATTTTTCTTTCCTTAATTCGAAACAGAAGCCACCCCAAGTGTCTCCCAAAAGACACCTGTTGTAAAAAGAAAGAAAGAATTGACTAAGAGGGCTACAAATACTGGCGTAGATAAGTCAAAAGTTGAAGCAACACAAGTTCCTCATTCTTCTAAACCTTCAAAATCTGTCAAGAGGAAACTTGTGCTTGCTGTACTAGAATCAGATTCAGATGAAGACAATGTTACCTTACCTTCTAAATTTCCAAAACTTTCATCTGATTCTTCTCCAAGACCAGTTGTACTACCAACTGAGAAGGGCACAACTAATGATGTTATTCATAGTGCCAAAAATTCTGATGCTGGTACAAGCCCAAGGCCAAAGAAAAGGAAGCTGGTCAAAGCTTACTACAATCAGAACTTGCTCAAAATCAAACGAGTAATTACTGAGGAGACACATGAAGCATTTAAATCAAATTCTGATTTACAATCAAATCCTGATAAGCCTGTAAATTTATCTGATTCTCCTATCAAGCAGCATAGCAAGAGAGCAAGGGAGATCTCTCATGAGCAAGTTGAAGAGGGTGTCAAGAGGCTACAACGGAAAGGTCTTTTCCCTGGATCAAGCACACAAGAACATGTATCTCAAAGGGATACAACAGCTACAACTCCTAATACAATCCCACAAGAACCTCCACCTCAAAGTGGTGCAACAGATATTGAAGAACAAGAGCCTCTAAATGAAAAGTCCATTCAACAATGGCATGATGAAGAAACTTCCAGAATTCATGCAGAAGTCTCTCATATCAAGAAATTATGTATGCAATTTGATCCTGAAAGATTTAGTCAGACAATTGCTTTTCAAGAAGAGCCTGCTCATGAGTTCAACACTGCAATTATGGAGAAGAGCACACATGAACCTGGGTGTCAAAGTCATCCAGTAACTTTTGATTCTCCAGCCACACAAGAACCATTGCATCAAAGTTGTAATGAAGGCTTCACTTTTGCTACAGTGACACTAGTAATAGATTCTGAAGGCAGAATTCACCCATCACAACCAACTACTAATATCTTATCAATACCTCCACTGAATGTCTGCAAAGAAGCTGAATCTTCAGATTCAAAAGGTATAAATACTGATTTCACACTATCAGTATTTTAAATATTGATTTTATCTTATCGGCATTTGTTATGCATGTTATAAATCATGTTGGTATGATTATATCTAGACCTTATTTAAGGACTACCTCTAGTTGTATGACCACAAACCACCTTTCTTTAGCCACCTCTTATTTATGTAGGACTGAATATTTATCTGAGCCTTTTCTGTGAGTTATGTGAAAATATTTAATGAAAAACAGAATCAAAGAGAGGCAGGATCCTTCCTTGCAAAAGGAGAGGTAGATGAGAGTCAGGATTTAGTAATCCTTGTGAGGAAACTCTAACTATTGAAAGTTATGAGCTGTGTGGTGTGAAGAGTAATGAGACTACTTTAAAAGAATATAGAGATTAAGTGTTACTTGTTATATTTTACAGGTGCATTATATTTTACAGGTGCACAGAGTACAAAAGAAACAGTTGTTGAACAACAGACTGTTGACCCTCGCTTAAACTCTGATGTACCAAGTGCGGATAATCTCCTTGCAGGTCTAAGTACTGATACTTTCATGTAGTCCATCCTCTCTACTATTCCATCACCTGAAATTCTACTTGTTACTGCTGAATATGTAGTAGCACAATAGTCTGTTCATAAAGATCTATTCACTACAGGATCACCATAACACTCCACATTAACTGAGGTTCTGGAAGTAAATCCTGAAGCTCCAGTTCATCTGTCTATAATTCTTGAAGATATGGAGTTAAATGTTGATGGTATGGAGGTTTCTGAAGCAGTTGGATCACATACAGCCCCAATTTTTTATTCTATTTTAAATGCTGAAGCCGGAGATGAGGTTCAACAGATAGTTCAGATTTCAGTTGTTAATGTAGGAACTGTCCATGAGATAGAATCTAATGATGGTGAAGAAGCTGATACTTCAAATGCTCTTATAGATCCTGAAGATGATCTATTCTTCCCTGAAGATATGCCTAAACATGTGAGGAAATAAAAGCTGAAGGAGTTAAATGCTAAGAAGAAAAAGGATTTCTTTGATGATATCTGGAACAAGAAATGGAAGGATTTTAACCTATTTCAAAGACTTAAGTTGTTGATCATCTGGATACAGCTGAGAAGACCATTCAGAATCCTGATATGCTTACTCATCTGAAAGCATCTACTTTATTGGTAAGATCTTTACATACTGCTTAGGAAGCCACCACTTCTCAAATGAATCAAATCAAAGAATCATTCCTAGCTACAAAGATGACTACTCATCAGGAGATACAAAATCATCTTGGACCAATTTTTGACAGATAGACTAAGATTGAACCCAATCAGACTCGATTGGAAGCTAAACAAGAGTGTCAAGTAACCAGCTTATCTAAAACCTTAAGGTGTTAGAGAATGGCCCTTTCCAGGATCTTATACTTTTCTAATTCTCTCCCTCACTCGAAAGCCCATTTATGGGTCGAAGAGTGGATCACGGGCACCCATCTTTGGGGCATAAATTTTCCTTTCGTGTCCCTCATAAATTGTGAGAATTATTGGGGGTGACAGGGATCGAACCTGAGTTCTCTGCCAGACTGAGCTCTGATACCATGTCAAGTAACCATCTCATCTAAAACCTTGAGGTGTTAGAGAATGGCCCTTTCCAGGATCTTATACTTTTCTAACAAAGAGAAAATGTCTGGACAACTTGATGAGGGTCAAAATTCAATGGAGCTGATTCTTTATCTACTATTTGGTGATGATGCCAAAAAGGGGGAGAAGATTGCTAAATATAAATGCAAATAACTGACTTTGATGACACAAATCCTGATGGTGGAGATAAGGGAGGAAGGAAGGAGAATGTGAAAAGGAGATGTAAAGATATAGTTGGAACTAATGGTTCATCAAAAGTCACTAGAACTCAATCTAGACAAGGTGGAGGAAGTAGGAAAAGTGAAAGGTTAATTCAACAATCAAAGGAACTGACTGTGACTACAACTACTCAAAAAACTCTAGAAGTCACAACTGTTGATGATGACCAAGGCATTCTGGAGATAGAAGCTATTGCAGAAGCAAGTCAGTATCTTCAAACTATGAAAGTAAAAGGCAGAAAGACAAATATGTTCTACAAGGACCCAAAGATTCAAGCATTTGACTCTGAGGTAAGTAGAAGAATATTTAGGAAGGAAAATCCTGGAGTTGATCTAGAACAACTAATACAGATGGAGGAAGAATTTAAGAATTCTATGAAGACAGAAAATGTTGATGCTGCTGTTATCTCTCAAGATCCTTATGAAGATCATCCTTCTAATAGACCAACCAAAGGGGTAGTAATTAGGGAGGTAAGTCAAGAAGATGCTGAAAGATTTCTGATATCTCAAGAAAACTTAAATGCTGATAGGAGTCATAAAGGGAAGGAGAAGATAGGAGAGAAATCCAGGCCTTCAAAGCCTTAAGCCAAAGTTGTTGCTAAGAAGAAATCAGTATCTAAGACATCTAAATATCAAATACTGATAGATCCAGTCTATACAGTAGCTCAAGCTTTTGATACTGAAGAAAGAGTTAAAGAAGAAGAAGTCAGTCAAGCTCATCAAAGAAGGAAGATTCATGGAGCTGACTGGGCTGAAAAACTGAAATTAACCTCTGACATTGCTCAAGTTAATGAAGAAATAAATGTTGTTGTTCAAACAATCACAACCTCTGATACTACTCATGTTGTTGATTCTTCAAACCTAATTCAAGCTGAGTTATCAAATCCTGATTCTGAAAACATAAACTCTGATAAGCCGAAACTTACTTTTGAAGAAAAGAGAAAGTTATTATAGGGAAGCAAGAAACCTGTACATAGAAGAGATTTTTCTGAAATATTAAAGAAGATTTACAGTGAGAGTTCTCATGCTAGAAAACCTGGAATCACAAGTGGTCTGGGAAGGTTAAATGTTGATCCATCTGTAGGTGATGCTTTGATTCTAAGGAAGCATGTTAATCTGACAGAAATTGGAGACAATGTGATGCTTGAAGATTTACAGAAGATCATATCAGTACAAATTGTTATTGATCTTGTTGGAGAGAAAATGATTTATTTTCTGGAGTTTGGGAGAAGGTTGAGGTTGACACAAGAACAGTTGAGAGACAAACCATGGCAGGAATTAGAACTTGTTACTACAATTCTTAAGGTAATCAATCATGTAACTGCCAGATGTTCTGCATATATAAAGAAGCAGATACAGTTAAAGCAAAGAAGGATACCTTATAAATCAAACTACATTCTAAAGTAAATTGATCAAACTGAATATGTTGTTGATATGCCTGTTGGAGGAGCTAAGATAGAAATGAGTCTAGGAAGGCAAATCTTAACTTTTAATCCAGATGGAAAGAAGATTGGATTTCTGAAACTGGATGATCTATATCTCTTGGAAACTCAAAGCTACATGACCTCAGGGCTACCATCTACCAAAATGATGAATCAACAGATGAGATGAAATAACACAAACAGAGGATGCAATGGTACTTAGATGTAATGGGAAAAAATCTGCTAAGGAAGTTTCTTGAAAAAGCTCCAGACTGTGTTAGAGTTCAGAATGAAGAATAAAGTTTGATAATCATTGTCTGTAAGATTGTATATGTCTATTTGATTTCTGTATTTTGATAGTTTTGACATCATCAATAAGAACTTGTACATATTTATATAATGCACAAGTTGGGGGAGATTGTTAGATATAATTGATGATATCAGGAAATAAACTATCATGAGTTATTATCAGGATTTACAGAAGGTGACATCATCAATACTTGTCCCTGAGTACTTGATGATCAGCATTTGATGTCATCAGGATTTGGTCACTTCAGTAGATATTCGAGAAGTAAAAGGATTGCAGAATTCAAGGTGCTGAAGAACTTTATTCAGAAACAATCATACATGGATATATATTACATTTCCTTATTGTAATAGGATAGGATTCCTTATTGATTGTGTAATTATGCACTATATAAGCACATATTAGGTTTACTCTTTATGAGAAGCGTTAACGAATTATAATATATTTCTGATAACCTAGCAGCTCTCAATGATAATTATTCATCATTTGAGAGAGTACTTGTGTAATAGTTTTTAACAGATTAATATAAAAACTGTTGATTCTGTTAAAGCTTTATCGAATTGTTTGCATAACTGTATTCACCCCCTCTCTACAGTTGATTACGGACCTAACATGTTACTTGTTGTTGAATTCTTGAGAAATCGGTAAGGTTTCATCGAAGAAAACCCCGATCGGGGCATCTCCGATACCTTGTGAAGCGAGTCGATTTTCAATATTTATTTACTTATAAGCCTTATTACGTATAGAGACGAGTCCAATAAATCCCAAAAAATAGGAAACAAGTTAGATATTGTTTAGTAAAGCGAATAGCGAATCGATTTCGATTCTAAAAATTATTTTAAACCTAGAATGACTCTGTGACTTATGTGCTATGTGAATTATGTGGTTAATTGAGTCCTAATTGTTATTAATTATTATACGAATTAGTAATACGGGTACGGGTAGACGATAAGGGCTATGTGAAGTCAGTTTAAGACGCGATTGAAATGTGAGATGACTAAATCAGCCTATTTCTTTGATAAAGATAAAGCCAACAAGGCAGATCGAGCCGGTGATAGAGGAAGGTGATAAACTTGTGGTAGATCGCGTGAAAGGAAAGTTTTTCCTCTATTCTAATTTCAAAATAGAGAATTACTTTCAGATTGTTATCGCAGTTACACATTGATAACCCTTGATTCACAAACACTGATACACAATTATTATTCCTTTGTTCATATTTCATTTCGATCCCTAATTTCTCCTAATTTGTTGAATCCTCTATTCATATTCCAATAATATATATATATATATATAAATATCTTGATATATTCCGATGTTGGGATACATCAAAGCATACCGATTATTCTGGTTGCTCTTCTATGGACTAGATGGTGATGATTAGGATCAGGTTTACACTTGATCCTATGGACCGGGAATGAACCGGATCCTTGTGTTGGGCCGTAGATCCTGGGTACCCAACTGGTTCTATACATTGAGGTATGGATCTACACTATATCCTAACTGATCAACATGATATAGGTGTGAACTTGTGTCCAATTTAGTTTATTGATACTCGCCGATAATGGCCTTCGTTCTTTTATTGCGAGGTTATATCTTTGCAGATGTAAGCAAATTACCGGTTCATTTATCTTATTATAACACTATTGATATATTATGAACTTGTTGAGCAATTTATGGCTCACCCCCGTTTTTTGTTGTTATTTGTTAGGCACAAAACACGTGCTAATAATTCATGCAAGTATACGCGTTCGCAAGTAATATCGAATGATTTCTAGTTCGTTCCCATAGAGACTCAGACTAATTATATTTAATTAACACTCACTCACCAATGTATAATTACTTCTCAATGTCAAGATAATAACACTTAAGGTTGATTAACTAATTATTAACTACAATTAACTACGCAAGTAAAACACTTAAATTATTACTTGAATTAACAATATTAAACACACATGAGATCATAACTTCATGACTACTTCATTCAATAGTTATTGTTATTACCCTTAGCATGTAACAGTGATGATATTAATCGAACAACACGAAACTGATAAAAGCCAACTTTCATTGTACTAGTACCATTCTACCAAACATCCACAATTAAGACAGAAGTTGCATAGGCATCAATTATGTTAAGACCCTATATGTCTACAGAATTTGACAACATAACGATTTAAGCCAAATTATTCATTATGATTACACAGGGCAAGTAAAACGGTTAGAGTTACCCACTAATCATGCATACAATACATGAACCTATGCTAGCATGGCAAGTTCTAAATCTCAAGATTCACTGTCGCTTCACAAGAGATTAACAAGCTATCTTATATGTTCGCGACGCATATAAGACGAATAAGCACAACCTATACTAGATATCATACAATCATCACACACCAAGGTATTAAACAATTAACTAACGAAATCCATAGTAAATCCGCTACGACCTCATGATCACGATTAGCCCATGATAGAACTCATCGCTACCATGGGTTCATATGAAAACATGATAATAACACGACAATATAAACTAACTAACTATTTATTAAAACCAGAGTACGTCACAAGAGTATTAAGGTTCAAAGTAAAGAAAACTAGCATCCACGGTTACAACAAATAAAAGAATCACAAATTAACGTATGTTTCCTCTTCTTCATTGCGGTGTGCTAAAACGGTCTTCTTTTCTTCTCTCCTTCCTCCTTGCTTGATGAATACTTCATTCTTTGAAACGTCTCTGAAGATTACTTATATAGAAGTCCACAAGAATCAGTCATCTCAGAAGTCCAGTAGAACACGACTTATTAAAAATCAGAATTAAAATTCCCGACTCTGGGCGGCCGCCCCAGCTTCCCAGGCGGGTGCCCCAGATCCCAGGCGGGCGCCCCAGATCCCAAGCGGTCGCCCAAGATCCCAGGCGGGCGCCTGGCAGGCTTCTGGAAAATATATTTTCCTGCTCCTGATTTTGCTGAATTCTTCGCACATTCCCCTGAGACTGATCCCAAGTACTCCCCTAGGCTTATTTTGATGAAATCTCCCTGAATACGCAAGTTACACCCTAAAATGAAAAATCACTCGAAAGCGCATCAAATACACAAAATACTTGATTTCAAGACATCAATTCAAGCCATTATAAGACGTTCTAAGTGGTATAAAATGCCACTTATCATTATTCACCTTATAGATTTCAGTTAAGAAGGAGAATGGAACCTATCAGGACTCGAGTGGTAAAAAACGAGTCAAGTCGCGGGACCCTCTCATACCAAAAGTGCAGATCCCAATTCAGGAGGAAAGTTTTGAGTTGTCTGAGCAGGTGTAGTGTAGATAGTTAATATATGCATTTAAATAAATAAGAAAGGTAGTTAAAACTTGTTAGACAATGATTTATAATAAAGAGAGTTTGGTGAGATTTTAAAGTTGGATTGTAACAAAGGTAGAATGTGTTTCTTGTTTTCATACTTTAACCTAAAAAGATCCTAGTTAGTATTAAAGGGGTTTAGATATGTATCTATTTAATTATTATACAGGTTGTTCAGGTTTGGAGATTAGCTAGTAACCCCAGACTTATACCCCAGGTTTGGAGGGTGTTATAGGTTTGGCATCAGAGCTATATGTTTGGTCCCTGAAAAAAAGAACATTAGGATTAAGATAAGATAGGAAGATCACATAAGATAGGAATAGGAGTGTTAGGGTTTAGATAAGTCTAGATTAGGAATGTATAAGTTCTAGGATTGTTAAGTGACCCTTTTTTTTCCTTATTGTATCATCAGATGGCATCATCAGCGTCTTCCGAGAGGACTGTTATCAGGCCAGTTGCACCAGTTATACCACTAGTGTCAGCTGAGATACCAGCACAGATACGTCTGCCACTTCCACCACAGTTACCACAGGAGCCAGGACCACCAGCTCCTGAGTAGATACCAGATCCCATGGAGATGTTTGATCCTTTAGAGTTCTTTGAGCCACTGCTTCCACCTCCCTTACCTGTAGAGTATCAGTTTATACAGAGGTTGAGGCAGAGTTTCCCCCAGACGCAGTGTTACCTCATATACCAGTATATGCTCCAAAGCCAGAGGTATTTCAGATGGCCCCGGTCGAGGGGATGGATGAGCACGACGTGGGATTACAGTTGGGATTACCACAACAGGGTGTCGCAAGGATACCTAGAGTTCCATCGCAGGAGTCTGTGGGATAGGTTGCAGAGCCACACATGGTACCTTATCATGAATATAGTGTTGTGAGAGAGGATGTTGAGTATTGGAGATCTCAGTGCAGGGAGATCATTGGATTGTTTGACCAGAGAGATAGAGGACCGTTAGCCGCCCTTCAGCCAGATTACATGATGAGGTAGAGACTTCAGTCAACAGTGTTTAATTCCACTCTTGAGTTAGATGCTTTGATGCATGATGGGCCGCATTCTTATGTATAGTATCATAGAGCTACCCGTCTGGCACATTCAGTTATCGAGATACTTCGTGGTGAGTTGAGACGCATTCCGCCAGGGTTTTGATGTTTGATAGTTGGAGCCAGTTGCTGTATTATATGTTACATATGTAGATAGATGCAACATAGTATGATGTGATTAGATATTTATGTGTATAGTATCTAGTTTTGACATGTATCAACAATAGCCATGACAGATCTGGTGTAGACCTTTTGTACCAAGCACTTACACCTGAGGCTGGTGTCATATATATAAAATAAACTTTTTCAACTTTTTCTTTTTATTTATTTAAATTCCAGTCCTTGCAGCATTTACACTTATTTTATTGTTTTACAGTTTTCCATATTTTAAATTTTGTTTAATTTAAAACAGTGTATCATCATTATCATTCAAAACTTTAAATACATTTCAACTGATTGTTTAAATTTTGAATCATTTAAATTTCTTGTTTTAATATTGGTCAAATTGTTTTATTACCATTATCCATTGTTTAAATTTCCTGTTTTAATACCAGACAAATTGTTTCTTTATCTATTATCAATTGTTTAATAAATTGTTAAAAAGAATTATTTGTTTTATTATCAAAAAAATGGCACCAAAAAGAAAGACCAGAACTAAAACCTCCAATAGCAACTTTGAGGGTCAGAATAATGATACCATGAACCAAATGTTTCATCTGATGTAAAAACAGATGGTAATGATGCAACAGTAGATGCAGCAACAACAACAACGGATCCAGCAATAGATGTTACAACAGCCACCTCGTCCTGAACCTCATCTACCACCAGTTGTGCTTGTTGTTACCTTTAAGCAGTTTTAGTCAGTTAAGCCTCCTGAATTTGAAGGTACAGCGGATCCTACTAAAGCTAGGGCTTGGTTGAAAAAAATGGAGAAAGTGTTTGCGCTTGTGAAAGTTGAAGAGGACCAGAAAACTGATTTTGCTAGCTATTTCCTAAAAGGAGAAGTGAATTATTGGTGGGAATCCAGGAGAGCGTTAGAGAGGGAGGATATCATAACTTGGGATAGGTTTACTGAAGTATTTCTGGAGAAGTATTTTCTTCGCTATATGAAGAACTAGACAGAAATCAAGTTCTTGGAATTGAAGCAAGGGAATATGTCAGTGACTGAATATAAAGCCAAGTTTACGGAATTGGCTAGGTTTGTTCCAGATCAAGTTGACACTGAACAGAAATGGGCTAAGAGATTCCAACAGGAATTACAACCATGGATTCGTAGCAGAGTGATAGTTTTTGAATTGACGACTTATACCACCTTGGTTCAGAAAGCCATGATTATTGAAGAGGAAAGTGTAATATCCCAAAAGAAAAAGGGATAAGGAAATTTTCAGAACCGTGCCAGCAAGAAGCCAGGATTTCAAGCCCGTACAAATATGAATTTTAAAAGGACAGGATAAGGCAACCAGAGAGCAGGTAATCATTTCCAAGCTTCCAACCAGCAAGGAATCATCAGACCCCCATTGCCATACTGTAAGACATGTGGTCAGAAACATACGGACGTCTGTAACAAGACAAATGTGAAATGTTTCAAGTGCAAGAAGAAAGGGCATTACTCCAATGAATGTTCAGCAGAGAGAACATAAGTTACTTGTTTCCAATGCGGAAGGAAAGGGCATGTAGCCAGGGATTGCTGAGGACAAGTTATGATAGTTAGTGTTCCGGAAGTATTGACACTACCTCCACCACCACAGCACAATCAGCCTAGAGCGAGAACTTTTAATATGACGATAAAAGAAGCTGTGCAGAGTCCTAGTGTGATTGCAGGTACACTTTTTGTGAATTCAGTAGATGCAAAAGTATTGATTGATTCCGGAGCCACAAGATCTTATATTTCTGAAGAATTAATTGATAAGATATTTTGCGAAGTTCAACGGTTGGGCGAGACGTTAACTATAAAATTAGCGAATGACGACCAAATTCCTGTAGATCGAGTATGTCCCGAATGCAATATCGATATAGCCGGACATCATTTCTCTGTAAACTTGATTCCTTTCAAGTTAGGAGAGTTTGGTGTTATATTAGGAATGGATTGGTTAGCCTGCCATAATGCTCAGATCGATTGTGCGAATAAGAAAGTAAAAGTGCGTACTGCGGAAAATACAACGGTAATATTTAGGGGTGAAAAACAGCGAAAGAAATTCCTAACAATGATGCAGACTAAACGATTGCTACAACATGGATGTAAAGTTTATCTAACCTATGTATTGGATACTGAAAAGGAAAGTCCAAAGATAGAAGACATTCTGGTTGTATGTGAATTTTCTGATATTTTTCCAGATGAACTTCCAGGATTAGCGTCGGACCGAGAAATTGAGTTTACTATCGATCTAGCCCCAGGTACGGAACCAGTTTCGAAAGCTCCGTATCGGATGACACCAGTTGAAATGAAAGAATTGTCAATATAATTACAAGATCTTCTAGACAAAGGAATTATAAGACCCAGTGTATCCCTGTTGGGGTGCACCGGTATTGTTTGTGAAGAAAAAAAACGGCAGCATGCGACTATGTATTGATTATCGCGAGTTGAATAAGCTGACTATTAAGAATAAATACCCTTTACTCCGGATCGACGATTTTTTTGATCAGTTAAAAGGAGCCGAATGGTTTTATAAGATAGACTTGAGATCAGGATACCATCAATTGAAGATTAAGGCTGAAGATATTCCCAAGACTGCTTTTCGTACCAAATATGGACATTATGAATTTCTCGTAATGGCATTCGGTCTGACCAACGCACCAACAGCGTTCATGGATTTGATGAACAAGGTATTCAAGAGTTATTTGGATAAATTCGTGATTGTATTTATTGATGACATCTTGATTTACTCGAAGATTGAAGATTAACATGCCGAGCATTTGAGGATTGCTTTGGAAATTTTAAGAAAGGAACAGTTTTATGTGAAGTTCTCGAAATGCGACTTTTGGTTAAAAGAAGTATAATTTATGGGCCATATCATCAGAATGGAAGGAACAACGAAGATTGAAGCTGTATTAAATTGGGAAAGACCAAAGACACCGACAGAAGTCAGAAGTTTCTTGGGATTAGCAGGATATTATAGAAGATTTGTCAAGGATTTTGTGAAAATAGCTACGCCACTAACCAAGTTAACTCGAAAGAATAAAAAGTTCGTATGGGATGAGAAATGTGAAGAAAATTTTTAAGAACTGAAGAATTGATTGGTGACCGCACCTGTACTTGTGTTACTAGATAAGCAAGGAGATTTTGTCATTTACAGCGACGCTTCATATCAAGGACTAGGATACGTATTGATGCAGCACGATAACATAATTGCATATGCTTCTAGACAACTGAAACCTCATGAACAGAAATATCCTATGCATGATCTGGAACTAGCAGCAATCGTGTTCGCACTGAAACTTTGGAGGCGTTATCTTTACGGCGAGAAATGTGAAATTTACACGGATCATAAGAGTCTAAAGTATATCTTTATACAGAAAGAACTTAACATGAGACAGCGGCGATGTCTAGAGTTGATCAAATATTATGATATTACAATCAGCTATCATCCAAGAAAAGGGAACGTCATGGGAGATGCGTTAAGCCGAAAATAAAGGTTGAATATATTGACTTCTTCAGAATAATTGGTCAGAGAATTCGAGAAGTTGGAAATTGAAGTTCGTATTCCAGGGGAACCTACTGAAGTAATCTATACAATGACCTTTTAGCCATAATTGTTGAAAAAGATTCGAAGATGTCAAGAGGAAGTAATGAGTCAAGAAGACTACAACCTAACGGGAGAAGAAATCACAAGTCAGAAAGATGATCAAGGAATCCTATGATATTCATCAAGAATCTGGATACCTAATGTGTCAGAATTAAAAGAAGAAATATTACGAGATGCTCATAACTCAAGATATTCCATACATCCCGGAAGCACAAAAATGTATCGAGATTCGAAGGAAAATTTTTTGTGGCCAAATATGAAGAAAGAAATAGCATAGTGGGTAAGTAAATGCTACACATGTCAACGAGTTAAAGCAGAACACCAAACTCCAAGCGGATTACTACAAGCACTGGATATTCCAGAATGGAAATGGGAATATTTAGCAATGTATTTCGTGGTAGGACTTCCAAGGACCAAAGCAAATCATGACGTAATTTGGGTGATTATCGACAGACTAACAAAGTCAACACATTTTCTTCCAATCAATGAAAGATTTTCACTCGATAAGTTAGTACACTTATATCTTAAGGAGATTGTGATGCGACATGGAGTTCCTGTATCCATTATATCTAATCGAGATCAACGTTTCAATTCAAGATTCTGGAGACAGTTTCAAGAATGCCTTGGAACCAAATTAAACATGAGTACCGCTTATCATCCGCAAATAGACGGACAAAGTGAAAGAACTATCCAAACAATTGAAGATATATTACGAGTCTGTGCAATTGATGTTGAAGGCAGTTGGGACGAGCATTTATCGCTAGTGGAATTTTCTTATAACAACAGCTATCATGCAAGCATTGGGATGCCACCTTATGAAGCCTTATATAGAAGGAAATGCAGATCACCTGTGTATTGGGAGGAAGTTGGTGAACGCAAAATTTTAGGTCCAGAATTGATCCAGCAAACCAAGATAAAGATATAACTTATCTGAAAGTGACTCGAAGCAGCGCAAAATGGACAACGCAAATATGCAGACCAAGCCAGGAAGGATATGGACTACCAAGAAGGAGAGCATGTATTACTCAAGATATCGCCATGGAAAGGATTGACCAGATTTGGCAAAAGGGTAAACTGAAGCCACGATATGTTGGTCCATTTGAAATCTTGAAGAAAGTCGGGAAAGTTGCGTACGAGTTAGCCTTACCACCTCACATGCAGCATATTCATAATGTGTTCCACGTGTCGATGCTTAAGAGATATAATCCTGATTCTAGGCATGTAATAAAATATGAGTCGATAGAGATTCAACCTGATTTGTCTTATGTAGAACATCCAATAAGAGTTCTAGATCGGCAAGAAAGAGTATTGAGAAATAAATATGTACCTTTAGTGCGAGTTTTGTGGAGATATGGTTGAAAGGTCAACCTGGGAACTTGAGAGTGAAATGTTAAAAAAATATCCCAAGTTATTTTCTTAGTGAGATTCTGAGGACAGAATCCTATTAAGGGGGGAAGGATGTAATGACTGGGAAATTACGCTTGTATTATATCGTAATAAAGATAAATTATGAGTTTTATTATGTCATTGATGTGTAATTAGTTATAAAAACCTAACTGTTATGTGCTACGTGTATTTAGTATCGCCAAGATATTTCTGGGTATTTATCGGATATTTTGTTTCGTATTTAAAGCCTTCGTATCAAAAGTTATACGACCCGAACTATGTTTTAATAGCTGATATTTCAAATAAAATAATTGGTCTTATTTTTCTTAGAACGGCCTGTACCACCGCATTATTTTGAACATCTGATTATTTTATAAATTTTCTTGTTTCACGAAAAATGACTTTTCCGGGCCCCATTGGGTGTTAAAAACTCCCACAAAAATCACATTTTTATTTTTATAAAATTATAGGACTTTCATTTATACCATTTCTTTGTATTTTTGAAATATTCACAATTTTTGGGAATTTTTGGCATATATATTGCATATATTAAATATTTAAAAATTAATAATTAATACTCAAAAATTATAAAACTAGGGGTCATTTAATTTTAAAAGATGTATAATTAGGGTCTTAATTTTAATTAGGAGTATTATTTTACCTACTATAAATAGCCTAATTTTTATTTAATTATTTATAATTAATAACTAAAAATCAGTAAATTCTCTGAATTTTGGGTCAGGATTTTCGGGTCAGGTTGAATAATCAAGCCGTGATTTTGAGTTGATTTCTGCATCAAATCGATCGATGTGAGTATCAAACTTCATCCTCTTGATCTGTTCTTTCGATTTCTGGTATTAATTTCAAGTTTTGATGTGTTATTTTTCAATTTTAATTTTTAGGGTTTATACCCGAATTTGGACTTTTTGATACTAGGGTTATTAGGATGATTTGATGTTATGAATAGCTTTATATAATGATTTTTGATCGATTCATGGTATTTAATTGAACAAACGATTCCTGAATAGTAAAGTTCGATTATTATGGTTTATGTTCAATTTTGATTTATACGTTTTTGATTTTGATGAATATTTGGTTCCTTAGATATAGGGGCTTGATTGTAGAGTTCATAAGTTTTGATTTAGCTATTAAAATCGAAGTTTCATGTACAAATGAAGAAAATCGATACTAGGCCGGAGTTTATGTCGGTTTGATCGGAGGTTGAGATTCAGGGATGATTCCGACAATTGAATGGTGTGGTTGTGATGTTGAAGTAATTTGCAATCGATTCCATTTAAGAAACAGACCAAACGATTGTGTTTTTGGCCTGAAAATGGGCCACCGGAATCTGCTCCGGTAGCCGATTTCTGGAAATTTTCCGGTCATGTTCTTCATGACCCGGAAATTGACCCGTTTGTTTTAACTCGGTTTTGATCCGTTTTTGTCAAAATTTGATTTCTGACAACTGTTTCTAGGATTTATTTTTATTTTTATTTTTATTAATTATAAAATCAGTTTTTATTTATTTTATAAATTGATTAATGAATTAATTAATTAATTGATTTATATTATAAATAATTCTGAAATATTTTCTAAAAATTAGAATTAATTATTTTTTAATTATTTATTATTTATTTATTTATTATTTATTAATTAATTAAAAATGATTAATCATTTTGATAATTAATTAAAATATTTTTAATGAATTATAATAAATTTATTTTAATTCCAAAAATTATGGGAAAATCCCTTTTAATTATGATTTTTCCCAAATAATAATTTAAAAATATTTTTAGGGTTCAATAATTAGGAATAATTAATTATATTGAATAAAAAAATGATTTATTCTTATTTATTGAATAATAATTGAACCGTTTATCCGATTTGAGCGAAATGAAAGCCATTCGACTCAGAAAAAATGATTTGTTTTCATTAAAAATAGTTTTAAATCCTAATTTCTTTTAGAAGCGAGTCGACTTTTAATATTTATTTACTTATAAACCTTATTACGTATAGAGACGAGTCCAATAAATCCCGAAAAATAGGAAACAAGTCAGATATTGTTCAGTAAAGCGAATAGAGAGTCGATTTCGATTCTAAAAATTATTTTAAACCTAGAATGACTATGTGACTTATGTTGTAATATCCGGGACATGAAGTGTAATTGTTTTTATCAATAAATGATTATTATGTGATTATTATGTAATTTTTGGTGAATTATCTGATGATTGGTGTTGTTATGTGAATGTTTATATGTGGAAAAGTCTAGGTGTGTTAATTTTATTATGTCCAGAATAAAATATAGATAATTAAGGTATTTTTTTTGGTAATATTTGGAGTGTTATATGATTTTATATTGATTTATGAATTTATTAATTATTTTCTGAATAATTACAAAACTATTTTATAAAGCCGAGAATCGACCAACCTCAACGTTTTTACAACTCGAAACTCTTCCGAAAACTCCTTTCTAAGCTAATCTGGTAATTTCGGACATTTTCCCTGTTTTGACTTTTTCGATCCGGATTTCGGTTTGACCCGTGCGCGGCCCGACGCAAAATTTTCGATACGATAACCCTTTTCGATAACATTATTTTCGTACAAATCGTTTTATAAAAGCCCGGTTTTGATAATTATCCAAAACCTTTGATACTTATCCAAAACAGGATAATTTTTATCCAAAACATTATCTGATAGGATCATTTTATAGTTACTTAGCGGCTAAGCAACGTATTTATCGATCCAACACGATCCAAAATGTACTAATATTCCGTAAATATAAATAACCCTTTTCTTATTTCATTTCACTCCACTCGTATAATCATAATCAGACAGTACAAACCAGTAAAACACAGAGAAAACCCTAATAAAATACTGCGTTCTTGAAAATCAAGCGCACAAACGAAGGCTTTATCGAACTCCGATTCGGGCATACAATATATCAAAACGAACCTCTCGAAAAACTCTTGTTGAATCAACCATCTATTTTTGTGCAGAAATCAAGGTATTTTGCATATTTAATTGTTTTAATTTGAATTATTTATGGACTAAATTAGGAATTTTTATTCTTGATGTTTTTTATATGATTTGATGGCATTCATGTAGATTTTTTTTCCTGGTCATTTTGGTATATTATATGACTAATTTGGAATTCAATAACATGTAGAAAAGTGTGTTTGATTCTCGGATTCATAAATGAAGGTTTATGTTCTTGAATAATTTTAATTGAAAACTAGGCGTTTCTTCATTAGGGGTTATTAGTCGATTCTGAAGATTGGGTTATGTTCCTTATGTGATTTACAATCGATTTGTGTGTTCGTTGATAACAAACGATTCATGGATTGTCCCAATCGAGCCTCGCTGGAAAACTGATCCCAGGCGGCGACGTGATTTTCCGGTTGATATTCCGGCCAAACGACGAGGTTTTTGAAGATATTGTTTGCATAATCGAGTTCGTCTCATTGAGTTCTTCTGATTTGCATGTTTTTGTCGAGTTCTGGGCACGTCGACTTGCCGGCGGTGGCCGGAAACGGCGACAGCGACGTATTGCAATCAGGCCCTCGAGCTTTTGCAATATTTTCATTCCAGTCCATGTGCTTTCAGAAGTTTATAAAAACATGATATCTGTTTTTTTTTTCAAAAATTATAATTTCTTATATAAAATTTTCAGAAATTGATTTTTATTATTTTTAAAATTCAAAAATTCATTAATTCTTTTCTGAAAATTATTTCTAATTAAAAAATAAATCTTAATTATTTAATTAATTAATTTTAGTTGATAATTAATTATTTAATTATTTAATTATTCAATTAACTTAAATATTAATTAATTAATTAATTTAGTTAGTTATTAATTAATTTTAATTGATTATTTAATTAGATTTAATTATTTATTTTTGATTTAAAAATTCTGAAAAATAGTTTCGAGTTCTAATATATTATTTTAAAGACTCGATAATTATTATAAAATTATTTTAAAGTCATATTCGGGTGTTCGAACCCTATTATTTAATTATAAAATGATTCGTAAACCCATTTTAATTCCGAAAAATGTTCAAAAATTCGTATTAAATACCTGGAAAATCATTTTGACCCTGAATCTTCCTTGAAAATTTATTTGGATTGAATATCTTATGTGTTATGTGTTATATGTGATCTGACTACTGTATAATATGATTGTATGTGCGTTGTTTGACTGTTTTTGTTGTAACTTTCAATCCGTACGTCGGATTTGGGTGAAATGAAGGGTAGATAGAAGTTTATATCGAATAGAATGTGAGATGAGAAGTAGTGTTGATAAGTATATGTGATGTCTAACAAAGAAAGAGAGACGTAGAAATGGAAAGCAAGTGGTCAGTGAGTGGGAACCAATTGACAAGTGTTAGTAAAGTGAAAGCGAACTGATAAGGCAAGTGTCCTTGAACTTTCTTGTAGTATAATTGCGAGTACTTTTGAACTCTTTTCATTATATTGCGATTATTCCCAGTATTTTCCGATTCTATATTGCAAGTACTTTGAAGTACTTAACCCTAACCCTGATTCTTATTAATCTTGAGCCGCAAGCCTGACTTCTTGTAAACCATTGATTGTTGAATTCTTGGATAAGAACCACATATATCCGATACTACTCCACAAATACATATCTACCACATATCAATCCTTGATACGAGATTGCTTAACAGACGAACCTTTATGCCTTGTATAACAGAAGACCATTCCTTGTAACCTTTGAACCCTTGGTCTTCTACACTCTGATTCTTTCCCTGGATTGAAAGTCAATCTTCCTGTTTACCTTGTTATACCTTCATGGTGTTGTGAATCACCTTATGCTTCAAGATAAATATTGTTTATGATTCATTTTATTGAATTACATTATTTATCATGTTATTATTATAGAATTGGATTATTTTTAAATATGGGCCAGATTCGTAGTCGGACCAGATTCGTGGTCATAATAGGCCAATGCGTGTCTTGGATCCAGTATATAGAGCAAAGTTGGGAGCTTTGCTCGGGGTTAGTGCATGACTGATCAGCAGCCTAACCTTGGTTTTTAAAAATGAAAGTGAATATCCAATTCTAATCATTTCTTATCAGGAAAATTGATTCCCTATATCATTTTCAATTGATCATTATTTAATCTCAGTGCTGTCATTATGACTTACTGAGCTAGTTAGCTCACTCTTGCGAATCTGTTTATGTTCTTTTCCAGTTAAGAAGGAAACTGGTGATGACGAGGATCCCCAGTCGAGTGTGCAAGCTAGGTTTTCAGGTTGAAATGGAATGAGCTAGTGGAAGTTGTGTGACTTGGTATGAGTTAAAAGTTTGTAATAAAGCTTGACTTCAGATGTAAGATAAATAAATCTGGGATTTGGTATGTTTGTAATAAATAAGATTGCGGCTTGTGGACATACTTTGAACTGTTGCGATCCGTGGATATTGTAAGTAGGGTCATTGCATATATTGTTATTATATAAACAAGTTTATATATGGTGTGTGTGTGTGTTGTGGACCCCAAACTTCTGACCCGGGTTTGAAGGGCGCCACATATGTGCTATGTGAATTATGTGGTTAATTGAGTCCTAATTGTTATTAATTATTATACGATTTAGTAATACGCGTACGGGTAGACGATAAGGGCTATGTGAAGTCGGTTTGAGACGCGATTGAAATGCGAGATGATTAAATCAGCCTATTTCTTTGATAGAGACAAAGCCAACAAGGCAGATGGAGCCGGTGATAGAGGAAGGTGATACACTTATGGTAGATCGCGTGAAAGGAAAGTTTTCCCCCTATTCTAATTTCAGAATAGTGAATTACTTTCAGATTCTTATCGCAGTTACACATTGATAACTCTTGATTCACAAACACTGATACACAATTATTATTCCTTTGTTCATATTTCATCTCGATTCTTGATTTCTCCTAATTCGTTGAATCCTCTATTCATATTCTAATAATATATATATACATATATCCTGATATATTCCGATATTAGGATACATCAAAGCATACCGATTGTTCCGGCTACTCTTCTATGAACTGGATGGTCACGATTAGGATTAGGTATACACTTGATCCTAAGGACCAGGAATGAATCAGATCCTTGTGTTGGGCCGTAGAGCCTGGGTACCCGACTTGATCTATACATTGAGGTATGGATCTGCACTGTATCCTGGCTGATTAGCAGGATATAGGTGCGAACTTGTGTTCAGTTTAGTTTATTGATACTCGCCGATAATGGCCTTCATTCTTTTATTGCGAGGTTATATCTTTGCAGATGTAACCATATTACCGGTTCATTTAGCTTATTATAATACTGTTGATATATTGTGGACTTGTTGAGAAATTTATGGCTCATCCCCTTTTTTGTTCTTATTCACCTTATTGATACTTGGTGCGAACTTGTGTTCAGTTTAGTTTATTGATACTCGCCGATAATGACCTTCGTTATTTTATTGCGAGGTTATATCTTTGCAGATATAACCAAATTACCAGTTCATTTAGCTTATTATAATACTGTTGATATATTATGGACTTGTTGAGAAATTTATGGCTCACCCCCTTTTTTGTTCTTATTCACCTTATTGATACTTGGTGCGAACTTGTGTCCAGTTTAGTTTATTGATACTGACCGATAATGGCCTTCGTTCTTTTATTGCGAGGTTATATCTTTGCAGATGTAACCAAATTACCAGTTCATTTAGCATATTATAATACTGTTGATATATTGTGGACTTGTTGAGAAATTTATGGTTCACCCCCTTTTGTGTTCTTATTCACCTTATTAATTTCAATTAAGAAGGAGAATGAAACATATCAGGACTCGAGTGGTAAAGAAACGAGTTAAGCCGGGGGACCCTCTCATACCAAAAGTGTCGATCCCAATTCAGGAGGAAAGTTTTGAGTTGCCTGAGCAGGTGTAGTGTAGATAGTTAATGTGTGCATTTAAATAAACAAGAAAGGTAGTTAAAACTTGTTAGACAATGGTTTGTAATAAAAAGAGTTTGGTGAGATTTTAAAGTTGGATTGTAATAAAAGTAGAATGTGGTTCTTGTTTTCATACTTTAACCTAAAAAGATCATGGTCAGTATTAAACTGTTTAATTACTATACAGGTTGTTCAGGTTTGGAGATTAGCTAGTAACCCCCAGACTTATACTCCGGGTTTGGAAGGTGTTAGAAAAGGCAAGGAGGTTCTAGGTGGCAGTAGCTCAGTTCAGTGAGACAGGAAATCTTGTGAGGCAAGTAACTCTGATTTCTTACTAGTTGTGATTCGATCACAAAGAATTGATAGGATATACATTGATAGAATAGATGATCTTATTGATACAATTGATGAATATGAATTGATAAACCTTGTTGTTGACTTATTTCATTTCAAACACCTTACCTTACTTTCATTATACCATGTGTTCCACAAAAACCCTTGATCTTTAATATTTTGTTAAGCCTTGTTGTTTAATATCTTGTTTACCTAGACCTTTATAACAGTAAACATGACGCTTGTAAACGTATTTTTTATTGAGAACCATATTGTTAATGACTTTGATAATACCTATGTTTAGTGATTGCTCATTTCCTCAACTTACGTTTCCTCGTTTCAATTGTTTATTTCCCCTTGAATCCTTGAATTGAACCTAAGAATGATTTTTGACTTGAAAGAGTCCAAATTATTTCAAATACTGGTAATGTTAAAAAGAAATTTATTTAACACTTCTGTGTTTTCCAATATAAAGGTTTTTCTAATGAATTCCTAAAAACTGGATAGCGACGTAAGAGTCTAGTGGGACTAGTCCAGTAATTTAGGAGGCTAGCGAGGCTAGTCCGGTATATAGGCTGAAATAATGTCATAAGTATCTAATGACTGGATGAAGGTCAGTATGAGCTGATCACCCGTATTATATTTAAAAGATGGATAAATTCAATCAAAAAGGGTTCTACATTGTTTAAAATGATGAACTAGGTTTTTATTGTGCAATAAGCACTATCTCTTGAATAGTGATTTGAATTTGACTTATAATGATTTGAAACAGTCGTTGTTGATTAAAACATCTTGGAATTGTTGAAATCTATTGAGAACCCTATTATTTGATTATGAAACTGATTAATCATCACTTGATCCTCAAATCCCTTGAATCCCTATGAAATCCTTTCCTAGATATATTGTAATACTATCACCTAGTTTATTAAGAGTACGAATGTCGTTATTGTTTTGATATTAGAATTGTATAACGGTTACTTGCTGATCCGTTTAGTTCATTTATTTGTGTAGATCTAACCTTGACAATTAGCAAGAAGATGGTCAGACTTAGGCGCACCGCTCGTAAGAGTGTTCCTGGCGGTCCCTATCGTACCGTCGGATTTCAGGTGTCAAATTAGGTAGATGTTGTGTGAGGAAGCGACGCTAGTTGGTTGAGATTGTAATAGCTAGATCAGATATTTTTGGGTTATCTGTCGATTTCAAGTCGGGATCGAATATTTTGGATTTATTTATAATAAGGATTGTAAATATAGTATTCTGGTTGTTAGTTGTAATCATGTCTCATACTTTATCTTGTTTAGATTCTAATAGTTTTCGGGATTTATTATATTTTTGCTACTATATTATATTGGTATCTTAGTATTGTAAATCCTCATTTCTAATCATGAGTTTGAGGGCATCAAAATAACGGCTTAAACCAATTTGTTATTCCAAACGAATAACGTCTTACGGACCAAACGACCCAAAGTAGACCAGAGTGTTCCGACCTTTAAAAGAAAATTTTAATTGGAAAAAGTAAAATTCCATAAAAAGTAAAGTAAGCCTTAAATATCCAGGGAGAGTGGGAGAAGAAATAATTGAAGAAGCGATCAAAATTCCCTATTCGAAATTAAATTTGTTCAAGTTTCTCAACGTCTTCTCCCACGCTGGTATGCAATGGGTGATGATGAGAAAGAAGCAAACCAAATACATAAACAAACACACAATGATCAACAACAACAAGAACTTGAACAAGAAGTAGAAGAGAAGTGGGTAAAATATTATTCATCATTACATCAAATTTTATTAGTTGGTGAAGGAGATTTCTCATTCTCGGCATGCTTAGCCAAGTCTTTTGGCTCTGCGTCTAACATTGTTGCTTCTTCTCTTAACTCCTATGGTATTATTATAAATAACCCTTTTTCTGTTTAAGTATATTTGTATGATTCTTGTTTTTTCTTAGTAGTACTTTTTTATGTATGTGTTTATTGATACTGGGTGTATTATATTGTATCTCAAATTTTGTAGTGGGGTTTTGATTAGGACGGCTCTATGTTATTCTTTTGTTCTTTTTCGTACATCTGTAGGGTTTATATTAATGATATGAGCCCTGGCGGATACAGAAATTTATAAATGGTCTGACCCAAATTAGGCACGCCCATGTAATTTTTTCAATAGGTTTAAAATGCTGCATAATACATTTATCTATCCACAAAGCAACAAGATGGGTGTACTTGAAGAATAGAAATTGAGATTGTTATGCAGAAGTTGGAGAATTGAGGCACAAGCCTAATCTGGAAAAAATAATTGAAAAATAATGGTGTGTCACATGACACCATGCATTACACTACATCCGCACCGGATGTGAGTCAAATTTTTTGTTTTCTTTTTTAAAGGTAAGTTGGGTTGTTTGATTGTCGTGATACTTATGACATAACTCCACTTAGGTTCGAAACCTTAACCGAGTGACGAGAGAAGAAGGATATTCATTAGTCTAGTATAAAAATTGATTGAAATTGACTCTGTCGGAAAGCATTATTCCAATTTAAAAGGATATTTGCTTTCAGAATTTAGTAGATTTTAAAAGAAGTTCACAAATCTTTTTATCAAGTTATTAAGTTTTTTACTGTCCAAATTTAACACATATTAGGTTCTTGGTAAAAAGTTAAGTGATGCTTCTTATCTTTTTGCCCCTTTGTTAGCTATGTACAACTCAACTGAAGCCGTGAGCCTCTTATACTTCTTCACTGTTGTGGTAGACTGGCAGGCTTGCAGTCATTATCTTTATAGTAAACTATGATTTATTTTTACTAGATGATGTCATCAAGAGTTACAAGAATGGCGAGTCAAACTTATCATTTCTGGACAAGTTGGGGGCTTCGCATTTACACGAAGTAGATGCTACGGAAATGAAGTTCCATAGTGATCTCAGGATGCGTAAGTTCGATCGGATCATCTTTAATTTTCCTCATGCAGGTTTCTTTGGAAAAGAAGACAATAGCCTTCTCATTGGGTAAGTACTCAGACCTGTATGTCTGATGTAGTGATGTGTGTAATTTCCCATGATCAACAAGGACATTTTCAGCCGTCAGTGATCAGTCTTTTTTGCAGGACTAAAAAATAAGTCTTATATTTTTTATGTGTCTAACCTTCGAGGCTTTTGTCTTATGTATAGCCATAATCATAAATCCTAACCCAGAAAGAAAGACAGTTGTTTACTGGTGCTGGCAAGATCCTTTTTTTCTTATGTAATGGGGATGCTCCAGTTTTACATATGGTCTGGTGTTCACTTAAAAACAAATTGGCAATGTTCAGTAGGACTTATCAGATGGGTTTTGCATATTCCAAAAATCTAATTCTACTTAAAAAATAATTAATCAGTGCACACATTTGATCATTGATTCCGGTAGGACTTCCTCCTTTTTGTATCTTTCCTTTCCTTTCATCTCCTCTTATCCTTTATCATCTTCTAATTCTACTCTAACGATAGTTGAATGAGAACCAAAGGCAACATCGGCACTTGGTTATATACTCGTATATTAATGTCCCAAAATGCAAAAAGTGTGTGCAGATGAGGCTTTTATCCCCCATTATTTTTTGTTGCTAAATAATTGACTAATGCTGCTTAATCCTTATGGAAAGTCTAAGATGACATAAATTTATTGTGTTTCATTTTGTATACATTGGCGCAGCACACATGATCTATTTTCTGAATATAGCAATTACAAAAATCACAAAACAGTTCCTCGTATTCTATATTCTGTTCATTCTAACAACTGATGGAAGCATCTGATATAATTGGCTAGAGGAATTTGCTTGAGTTTCTTGACACGCAAAACTGTACCCCTTAAACATCAACTTTGCTTATAAGAGGAATTTCATGTTTATGCATCATCAAATCTATGTTTGTAATTCTAAACACCTCTGTCTAGAAAATCTTATGTGTAAATTTAATTTAATTTTTTAAGACAGGTAAAGGTTTGTGGCTTAAATGTGTATTTAATCTGTTTCAATAATGACAAATTCATTTTGACGAAGTCGAATATTTCAATTAAAGACTTACAATGCGTGCATTTACATTTATGTTTTTGTGAACCTTTTTTGTTATAAAGTTTCTGTTAATTTAATGTATTTTACTATGCAAAGCTTGTATTTAGAATGAATGTTGTGTATTTTTAATTGTAATACCTGAAAAGTCGTTTCTTGATAGTACTATACTGTTGATCCTTTTAAATTGGCTCCAAATTTAGCTGCTGCCTGTTGTATTCATCACGTAGAATTGTCTGACACATGTTGGTCCTGTATATAATTTTAGCTTCTCTGGCTTTGATGATTGGTCAATCCATGGTTCTGAATGTTGTATTTTGCAATTTAGTTGACCACTTCTAGTCATAAATGTAGGATGCACAAGAGCCTTCTTGACGGCTTCTTCCGGAATGCAAGTGGTATGTTACGTCAAAATGGTGAAGTACACGTAACTCACAAAACCTCAATTCCATATTGTCACTGGAATCTGGAGGAACTTGCTAGTCGTAATGCTTTGAGACTAGTTGAGTGTGTTGCTTTTAAGAAAGAAGATTACCCTGGTTATGAAAACAAGCGAGGTTCTGGTTCAAACTGTGATAAGCAGTTCCTCTTGGGCGAATGCTGTACCTTTAGATTTTCTTTTTCTGGAAATGCTAAGGTGACTAAAGCGAAACAGAACATGAAGAGACCTCAGAAACCTGCAGATCCTCCTAAATTTGTGCCACGGCAGCCAAACTTTTTTCAGTTTAGACACCCCCCATCAGATTTTGTAACATGTATGAGCGGCAATCCAGCATTGAATATATCTTACGGAAGATCTCAACTTCTTCAAACTCCTACAAGTGCTTCTCAGCAAGCAAACGTTCTCGAACTTGTTCTACTTCATGAACTCTTTCAGACCCTCATACGTGCTTCTCAACAAGGAAATGTTTCTGAACATGTACTGCCTCGTGAAACTCATCAAACTCCTAGTCTTATATATGATTCTCAGCAAAGAAACATTCTTGTACATGGACAACCTCGTGAACTCCTTCAGGCTTCTATATGTGCTAATCAGCAAAGAAACTATCTAGCTTCCAGGCACCCTCCATCTGATCTCAACCTGGAGATGAGGGGAATCCCCAGATGCAATGAATTTCCACATATTGACTATATACTTATGAAATGCAAAAGCATCTTCGGTCGGTTCTTTGAACAAGTAGTGAAAGCATTAGAAAGCCCGGATCATAATTCATCCAATTTCCTAAAGGAAGCTTTTCAGCTTGGTTATACCAGATATATTGCTGGAGATCCGAGAGGAACTCCGAGTAGTTATGCATATTTTGTTGAAGAGCTTGTTAAATTTGTTGCTGGGAGACGAGGATGGCAAGTGAGCAGGCAGTTGACTGTAGAAAATAACCTTGCTTGCAACAGCAGAACTGGACCTTTCACTTGATTTCTGAACTCGAAAGTCTGTGTGGATTAGTAATGTACAAAAATAATAGTCGGGGTTTCCTTTATAGTGCAAGAAGAAGCTGAGCTTGCTTTTTGGTTAGGTTGTCTTTTGAGCTTTTTTAAAATTATACATGGAGTCAAGTGCTTGTTCGATATGTTGTCCTAGCTTTATCCTTATACTCTTTTCACTGGCATTTTAAATGTGTAACTTTTATTACCCGGCTTTTAACATGGTCGATATCTCTTGAACTTTAATTCTCTGTTTCTGAAACAAGCTGTCGACGTTGTAGATGATAGTCTATGGAGGCACACGCATATTAATATTCTAATTGTTATTATCGAGCATTTCGAAGATGACAAATATCGCAGTCAATATAGATTTTTCAGCTAGAGATTCGTCGTCATTGTGTAAGGTATTATGACTGACTTTATGAATCGTTTTGTCCATTTCCAAATTATATAAGTTTAACTAGTACTTTGAAACAATATAAGTTTAACCAGTACTTGTTCCACTTCCAAATTATTTGTCCATTTCCAAATTAGTTGAGTAGAATTTCCTAAAGAGTCGAGACCTTTCCATTTTCAGGACACCTGTCATTACTGAGAAAGATGAGAACTACATCCGTTTGTAGCAAGGAGGTTTGTTCTCTTCCCAGCTCGACCTTATCTGATCCCCGGCATTCGCCCCGCCCTGCCCGGCTCCTATGAGTAATGGGGTCTGTGTCTCTCAAATTATAAAATTTCTTATATTTTTTCACTTAAATTGATCTCTAATTTAAAAATTAGATTTTTGAAATTTTATTTATCCAATTATATAATAACTTTAGCATATTTATATAAATATATAATAATTATAGGTTTATAATGAAAATAACAAAATAATTGGTAAGAAAATGTGATATAATTTAGCTTATAGTTTAGTAGGATAAGGTACTTGATAATTTAGTAATTCAGTAATTTCTTATATGTATAACCCTATTTACTTAATATATTTTATTTTTAATAACCAAAATAGGGAGAAACGTTGAATCAGATTATACACTGTTAAGTTTGATAAAAAAAATTATTTACTATTTCAATTATTATAATTTATTATAAATATAGATTATCTGTTCATTTGAAAATGTTAAAAAATAAAAAATATTACATTTCATAAACGATTTTAAAAACTATCATCTCCTCGAATTAAAAGATATAATTTATTATATCTTCTCTTTGACATAGTTTTTGAAAACACACTTGACATAAGAAATTGGCGAGGTGATTTCATGCGATATCTTAGCCTAACTTTAAATCCTTCAAATTCTAGTGACAATTCCTATTTAATAATTTAGTAATAATATATGAATTATATGTACTAATTGATAACCATACATACGAGTTTGTGATTAAAAATTCAAATTAATATTTATATAAAATTGAACTTTATAACCGGTGTGAAACATAGATCGGAATATTAATATAAAATATTAAATAAGTACTTGTAAAATATTGAAACTAATGAAAATGTATAATAAATAAATGCTATTAAAGTAAATAATTAAAAAAGAACCAAACTCATATGTAATTATGAAATTTTACGGTATAATTCTAATTACGGTATAATTCTAATTATGTACCTAATAATTATTTTACTTGTTACAAAAATTTAACACATTAATTTTATTATTGATATGATTCTTTGTGAAATGAAATATATAATTATCACATGAAATAAACATTTTTTATTTTATATATTTGTATATTACTTAATACCCACTTAAAACCTATGCGATGTACGGATTCGCACGGATCTTTTTAAATTTTATATAGTTTTTTTTTAATTTTATTTTTTTCATTTAAACTTTTAAATTATATAACTTCATGATAATTATATTGATACACATTATGTTCATAGTTTTTATAAATATTTAAACATATTTAAAGTAATAGCCTCGGTACCCCGGAAAAAAAAATTATTATAGCGAATTTATTATTTTATTGAGAGAAAAAATTTAAAATTTTCATTATGTTGGAATTTTAAAAATATATTATTTTAGCAAGTTATTACTTAATCGATTATCTATAAGTGCAATTTGAAAAAGATAATATTACTAATTGAAAAATATAATTTTATTAATAATTCTATGTATGTTGAAAAAATAATTATGTTGTAATTAAAAGTTAATTTTTAATTCAAATTTATAGGATACAAATTATGCTTAGTCTGATATTAATTTGATTTATCCCGGACACTGACTTATATATTTTTATTTTAGCCCGAGGCTCGTTACACCGACCAAATCCAACTAATTATTTTTGATTTTTTTAGTTTGGAGCTATAATATAATTTTGTTTTAACCCGGATAATTAGTATATATGATTTTACTTTTTAGTTTCGATCAATTGTATAATATATTTTTTCGTGGATGAGTAACATAAAATATTTTGTTTATCCTAATTCAATAATATAATTTTTTTTTTACTCGCATCAATAATGTTTATTATTTTGTATTAACCTCGGGCACCGTATGTCAACCAAATTCAGTTAATTATTTTGCTTCAATTTATTTAGCCGAAAATATTAATTAGAATAATATAGAAAACGATATGAAATAAAATTTAAATTGATTGAAAAAGTTGACTTTAAAATCAATTATAATGATATAAAGTTCGATACGAAATATAATTTATATTGGTAGAGAAAGTTAAATTCAATATCGATTGAAATTAGATTTGAATTAGAATTGATTGGCCGATCAACAGACCAATTATAATTATAATAAATAAATAAGGGTAATTAAGTAATTTTAACAAGTATCGACCGATCAATTACCAAACTTTTAATGTTTCGTCTATTATAATATAATATAAATTACTTTATAATTATCCTTTTTAATATATTTTACTACTTAATTATTGATATTTTTTTAAACTAAAAGTAAATAAATATTATTATTTTACTTAATTTAATATCACATAATTATATATAAAATACAACTCATAAATTCTTTGGTGTTAAAAATAATATTTAATTTAAAAGTATATAGACGTTGGGATGGAAATTAACAAATAAAATTGTTAAATCAATGATTTTCAGTTTAAAATTCAGTTTAAAGGTAAATAAATATCAATAAAGTCATTTATTACAATTTATTTATTGTTAAAAATATTCAATTTAAAAGTAAATTGACACTTGGAAGTACACTAACTGATAGAAAATAAAATCTAAACAGAATAGATTTCAATTTGTGTTAATAGTCGATATTCAATAATATAATATTAAAAAATAGTTTTATAATTATGTATTGAATACCAAAATTTGATACTTAATTTGGTAGTTTTAGTACTTTTAATAATTTTTTGACATACAAAAAAGCAGTTTTATTAACTTGAACATAATACAGTGGGGACAAACCCCCAACTGCCGATACAATAAGATTGGAAAACAAATAACATACTAAAAATAATTAGATGATTTGTTTTCTAATCATTTAACATAAAGAATTTTAAAATTCTTGAAACTAAATCGAAATCAAAGACATCCAAGGGATCCAAATTGCACCAACATCTCTGAAAACGACAACATCACAATTAGAATTCAATATCGATTGCAGTTAGATTTGAATTAGAGCCGATCAATCGACCAATTAGAATTATAATAAATAAATAGGGTAATTAAGTAGTTTCAGCAAGTACTGACCGATCGATTACCAAACTGTTAATGTTTCGTCTACTATAATATAGTATAAATATAAATTACTTTATAATTATCCTTTTTAATATATTTTATTTAATACTACTTAATTATTGATATTTTTTTCAAATTAAAAGTAAATAAATGTTATTATTTTACTTAATTTAATATCACATAATTATATATCAAATACAACTCATAAATTTGTTGGTGTTAAAAATAATATTTAATTTAAAAGTATATAGACGTTGGGATGGAAACTAACAAAAAAATTGTTAACCAATGATTTTCAATTTAAAAGTAAATAAATATCAATAAAGTCATTTATTATAATTTATTTATTGTTAAAAAAGTTCAATTTAAAAGCAAATCGACACTTGGATGTACACTAACTGATAGAAAATAAAATCTAAAAAGAATAGATTTCAATTTGTATTAATAATCGGTATTAAATAATATAATATAAAAAAATAGTTTTATAATTATGTAGTGAATACCAAAATTTGATACTTAATTTGGTAGTTTTAGTACTTTTAATACCTTTTTTGACATACAAAAAAGCAGTTTTTATTAACTTGAACATAATATAGTCGGGACAAACCCCCAACTGCCGATACAACTAGATTGGAAAACAAATAACATAATAAAAATAATTAGATGATTTGTTTTCTAATCATTTAACACACGATATATTAAAATTCTTGAAATTAAAAACGAAATCGAAGACATCCCGAGGGATCTAAATTGCACCAACATCTCTGAAAACGGCAACATCACAATTGACCATATCACATAAAAACCATTGTTGGCCCAGTGTTAAAAAACACCAATCACATAAACTGAGATTGGAGAAGCGGTACACCAGCCATCTACATGCTGAAAACCAGCTATAGACATGGTGAAAACACCCCAGCTATCTACATGTCTGATACCAGCTATAAACATGCTGAAAGTGTAAACCCGTGGAAGATGAACAATCTTTGGTTGTGAAAGGTGAGCCTTTATAATAATCATCACCGCCCCAGATTCGATGCAAGTTTTCTAGATCACCAAAAGCATCAATAAACTCGTTCTCAACTGATTCAATACCAAATAAACCCAACCATAACAAGAAAAAAACATAACAAGACACCCCAAAAGGAGAGACAAATCACACACTCCAATAATAGAGATATTAAATTTTATTGAAAAAACAATTACAAGAACAAAAAAAATGAAGGGATTGGGGCTTTCCACCGGAGAAAACCAGTGAAAGCCCCATGATTAACTTGACATAAACAAACCCTATGAGACAAACTGAAGTAAATTTTAGAAAATTTACCGGAGGTTAAAAATTTCTACAAATTTATCTGTAACAGCTCTTATACCCTTTTTCCGAAAATACTTTTAATATTTTTTGTTATAATAAAATATGATTTCCTTATTAATAAAGAATACATATATGTTAAAAATTAACCAAAGAGCTCCACATTTTCCAGAAGATGTCAAACCCCGCACATGAAATGTCTTTTCCGCGTAATAGTTAGGCCTCCACACCTACGAGCCGTATCAACTTCGAAAACACCAGTGAACCCAAGTTTCGTACTAAGCTCACTAGTCTTATTAGAATATAAAAGAATTTAGATATGAATAAAAAATTCAAGTTACGAGATTTTACAAGATCTCAAAGACAACGAACTGTTCGAGCACTCCCTAACCCTCGACAATTTCATTTAAAACAAATTTATTTTTTCTGGCTAGCTTGCTTCGTAATCTTAGCCCAATTGATTTTAGGGGTTGTTATATAATCTAAATCAAAAAGTATAGACTCCATACGAGCGTTTTCAGTAGAATTAAACCCAATAAACTACATTGCTCACTTGATATCCATAATCATAGTATTTCATGATCAATTTTGTTTTATTTCCTTACATCGATTCGATTGTAAGCCTAATAAGCTCGTCCTTCTCAGGCCAAATAATATAATTTGAAATTAGACTTTCACACGATACATTTCTCAATTTTTTTTATTGTTGCAACAAAATTTTTTGACTTCCCATAATCCTAAAATCTCTCCCAACACTTTCATCTTTATCAATACTCCTGAAATTTTGATACGATATTTTCCCTCCCAATCCGCTAATTCGATCCCGCATCTCCTCCCTCCTTGAGCCACTCTTGTTCCCTGGCCATAAGCCCTTCGTGGTGGTGCCATAAGTCAAGATCGCAAGTAGTATAAGATATAAATCAGATTCGTACCCACAAAGACTATGGCGCCCTCCAAACCCGGGTCAGAAGTTTGGGGTCCACACACATACACCTTATTAATAACCTGCTTATACCAATGATAAAAATAATAATAATATGCAGTGATCCTACTTGCCAACTACCACGGACCGCAACAGGTCAAAGTATGCACACAAGCCAAACACACCTACTTATATTATAAACGTTTAAATCCCAACTATTTCAAACTCAGATCTGAGTATTAAACATTATTACAAACTTTTTACAAACTTAAATTATTCCAAAAGAAGCCTACTAGCTCAACTCGATCAACCTGAACCCCTAGCTCTCGCGCTGGACTGGGGATCCTCGGTACCAACCGGTTCCTTTTTAACTGGAAAGAACATAAACAACATCGCACAAATGAGCTAACTAGCTCAGCAAGTCACAATGACAAAACTGAGAATAATGATCATCAGGGAAATATGGATACGATATCAAGTGAACAATGGATTATGATTTAGAATTTGATATTATATTTTCATGTTAAAAACAAGGTTAGGCTGCTGATCAGTCACGCACTAACCCCGAGCAAAGCACACAACACTGCTCTAACTACTGGATCCGAGGCACATATTGGCCTAACTTGACCATTATATGGTCTGACCACGAATCTGGTCCATAATTTTATAAAAACAATCCAATTCTACCATAATAATAGAATAAGCAATAATAAACAATAAACAAGATCATTAACAACACTGGACGTTCAATAATAAAAATGGTTTCAATCTGTATAAAATCAATATGGCATTTCCAAAGCTTGGCTGTTAGGTAATGAAAGAATTGGATAACAAAGGAATCAATATTTCAGGGTTCCAAGGATTTGATCTTTCAAAGCATAAGATACAATGGTTTGAATGTGTAAGCAATTTGGTTTAGTGCGTAATATTTAGTTTGTATGTATTTATGGAGTAGTATCGTATATTTGAGGTTCATATTTGGGTATACAACAATCGATGGTCTAGAAAGAATCAGGTTTACGGCTCAAGATCAATAACTGGAATCAAGGTTTAGGGTTCAGTGCTTCAAAGCACTTGCAATGTAACAACAATATCCATCTATACAATATCTTGAGAAAGTTCAGAACACTTGCCTGGTACTAGCTTATTATACTGCACTTGTTCTCAATTGCCACTATCTTACTCCTTGACTATATGTTTCCCTTTTCTACGCCTTACCTCTTCTGCTCACATATCATAAGCATCTATTAATATTTAACTCATACGATTCTATTCGACACATACTTCTATCTACCCTTCGTTTCACCCAAATCCGATTAACGGATTGAAAGTTACGAAATAAACAAGTAAATATCGAGTATACAGACCGACAGTTAACCAACAAGTCACATATAACACATAACACGTCACATATTCAATGGTATATCATTTATAAAGAAGTCTCGGGTCATAAATAGGCTTTCAGATATTTAAAGTGATTTTTAAGACATTTTTCAGAATTAAAACAGATCATTGAATCAATTTTGAAGTAATAAATAGGGTTCGGTTGGTCAATTCTAGCTTCAAAACAATTTCTTAATAATTATCGAGCCTTGAAAACAATTTAAAATAATATTTTAAAGCTCGAAACTATTTTTCGGAATTTTTAAATCATTTTTAAATAATTAAATCTAATTAAATAATTATTTAAAATCAATTAATAATTAATTAAATCAATTAATCAGTCATTTTTTGACTTAATTGACCAATTAATCAATTAAAAATTAACTAAAATTAATTAACTAATTAATTCAGATTTATTTTTGAATTAAATATAATTTTTGGAATTAAAATAATAATTTTTTTTGGAATTTTCAGAAATTAAAATCGAATTTTTATAATTAAAATAAATAGGAAATATGATTTTTGAATATTTTTAAAACAGGAATCCAAAATTTGCAAGTTCTGAAAACCTCAGGGACCTAACTGTTTCTTCCCCAAAAGATAAGGTACCAAACTGCAATTTTACAACCCCCGTCGCCGGAAAATACAGGGTGGCCGGAGAACACGATTCCGGCACCCTCACCTCACCACAAGCTCCAGATCACATCTACAGACAACCAGGAACTTATTCATGCAATCAAATCATTCAAATAACCCCAGACTTGGCCGGAAATTGGCCAAAAACATCGCCGGTTTCCGGCGAACTTCGGAAATTTTCAAAACACAACTCCCTTCGATTCAGACATCTTCTGTTAACGAGCTATATACCAATCGATTAAAAATTTCATAAGGAACATAATCCACTATAAATCAACAGCTAATAACCCCTAAATAAAAAAGCCCCAAATTTCAATTGAAAACATTCATACGTGTTATAAACCCTAATTTCAAAATTCAAAAATCAAACTCAATTTTGAACATGTTATTGAACTCCAAATCAGACGTATGACATATGAAAATCATCAGGAAACAAGCTCTACAACATGCAATCATCAAATCATACAAACAATCATCCGAACAAAAATTCATATTTTTAATAAAAATAATTTGAAAATAAATAAATTTTCAGAATATAAACCTTGATTTCTGCAGTGATTTGGAACACAGAATATGATAGAACACCTTAAGACCTTTGGATTGAGTACTCGAGCTTTGAAAACAGAGATCAATAACACCTTCGTTTTGCTGTTTGATTCTTGAAAGATTATATGAATATAGGGTTTTTGTCTGGAAAATTATATAATTATCTGTCTGCAAATAATTTTGATACGAAATAAAATATAGAAAAAGACTATTTATAATTACGGAAAATTATTATCCCGTTGGATCATTCCGGATATAAAACGGTACGTTTATTTATAAAAACTGATCCAAACGGTATCGGTTTTCGGGACAGTTATCCAAATCAGTACAATTTGTACTGTGGTCTTGGTCTCAGCGCCTGGTTACACGTCCTATGAGGTGATAATTGGGATAGTTTAATAAAAAGCTCCCGTTTATCGAAAATACGGTTTTTATTGATTTACCGAAACGAATATCGTATCGAAAATGTTGCGCCGGGACCCGCGCAGGACAAACCGTACGCCGAATCGAAAAAGTCGAAACATGGAATATGCTCGGAATATTACAATTAGGTTAGGAAGGAGTTCTCGGAAGAGTTTCGGGTTCCACAAACGTAACAACGGATGATGTCGGTTGGTTCCCGTTTTTATAAAATAGATTTTAAATACTCGGAAAAAGATTTTATAAATTTCTTATGATCCTTATAAATCCATAAATCAACATAAAAATAATTAGGAAGATATGACAATTATCTATATTTTATTTTGGATATACAAAAATTAAAATACTCAATTAATAATATTTTTAAACATCCAAGCACATTTAACACTTAACAATTAATTCACAGAATAGATACTGAACACACATATATTAATTATTTATTAACAAAGATTATTACACGATATATCCTGGATATTACATCCTTCATCCCTTAAAAGGATTCTGTCCTCAGAATCTCCTAAGAAAACAAATGAGGGTACTTTTCTCTCGTATCACTTTCTAACTCCCAGTTTGACTCTTCAACCTTTGGGTTTCTCCATAACACTCTTACTAGCTTTATCACTTTATTCCTCAATACCTTCTCTCTTTCTTATATAATCTCTATTGGACTCTCTACATATGACAAATCTTCCTGAAGCTCTATTGGCTCATATTCTATTACATGCCTGGAGTCTGGATTATATTTCTTAAGCATTGATACGTGAAAAATATTGTGAATGTGCTCCATGTGCGGAGGTAATGCCAATTCGTAAGCTACTTTGCCACCACGCTTTAGAATCTCAAAAGGTCCGACATACCTTGGGCTCAGCTTTCCTTTCTTTCCAAACCTTGTTAGTCCCTTCCACGGTGATACTTTCAGTAATACCAAGTTTCCTTCTTCGAATTCCATGTCTTTCCTGGACTGGTCTGCATATTTCCTTTGACGGTCCTGTGCGGCTATTAATCTCTTCTGGATAATTTCAACCACTTCCTTTGTCTGCTGCACCAATTCAGGTCCAAGTATTTTGCGTTCTCCTACTTCATCCCAGTGCACTGGAGATCTGCATTTGCGTCCATAAAGGGCTTCATAGGGTGGCATCCCAATACTGGCATGATAACTGTTATTATAAGCAAATTCTACCAGAGGTAAATGCTCATCCCAACTTCCTTTGAAATCAATAGCACAAACACGTAACATGTCCTCAATCGTCTAGATTGTTCTTTCACTTTGGCCGTCCGTCTGGGGGTGATAAGCCGTACTCATATTCAATCTCGTTCCCAAACATTCTTGAAAACTTTTCCAAAATCTTGAATTAAATCTTGGATCTCGATCAGATACGATAGACACAGGAACTCCATGACGAATTACAATTTCCTTTAGGTACATATGGACCAACTTATCGAGTGAAAATCTTTCATTTATAGGCAGAAAATGAGCTGAATTGGTAAGTCTATCCACTATAACCCAAATGGCATCATGATTAGCCCTTGTCCTTGGTAATCCAACTATGAAATCCATGGCAATATGTTCCCATTTCCACTCTGGAATCTCTAATGGCTGTAGCAATCCACTTGGTCTTTGATGTTCAGCTTTAACTCTCTGACATGTATAACATCTGTTAACCCATTCTGCAATTTCCCTCTTCATATCTGGCCACCAATAACTTTCCTTTAAATCTCTTTACATTTTGGTACTCCCTGGATGGATGGAATATCTTGAATTATGTGCTTCCTATAAAATTTCATTCTTCAGCTCCGTCATCGGTGGAATCCAAATTCTAGAAGAAAACCTCAGAATACCTTGATCACCCTTCTGCGTGCACAATTCCTCACCTAACAAACGATTTATATCTTGATCCATTACATCTTCCTGACACTTCTTTATTTTCTCTAGCAACTCCAGCTGAAAAGTCATACTGTACACTTTTGCTTCATTAGGCCTGCAAACTTTAATCTCCAATTCCAGTTTCTGAAATTCCTTATATATCTCTTCAGGTACTGATAACACATTTAACTTTTCCTTCCGACTTAACGCGTCTGCTACAACGTTTGCTTTACTGGGATGATAATTAATCGAGCAGTCGTAATCCTTGATCAATTCTAACCATCTCCTTTGCCTCATATTAAGTTCCTTCTGTGTGAATATGTACTTTAAGCTTTTATGATCCGTGAAAATCTCGCACTTTTCTCCATACAGATAATGTCTCCAAATTTTCAAAGCGAAAACTATGGCTGCTAGCTCCAAATCATGAATAGGATATTTCTGTTCATGTGGTTTCAATTGCCTTGACACATACGCAATCACCTTATCGTGCTGCATAAGAACGCATCCTAGTCCTTTATGAGAAGCATCGCTATAAATTACGAAATTCCCTTGGTCGTCTGGAAGTGACAAAACAGGTGCCGTGATTAATCGTTGCTTCAATTTCTGAAAACTTTCTTCGCACTTGTCGTTCCATATAAACTTTTCATTCTTCCATGTAAGCTTTGTCAATGGTGTTACAATCCTTGAAAAATTTTGAAAGAATCGACGATAATATCCGGCTAATCCCAAGAAACTTCTTACCTCGGTGGGTGTTCTCGGTCTTTCCCAATTTGTAATTGCCTCGATCTTTGCTGGGTCCACTTTGATCCCTTCATTACTGACTATGTGTCCTAAGAACTGAACTTCCTGTAGCCAAAATTCACACTTCGAGAATTTAGCATATAATTTCTTTTTCCTTAAAATCTCCAAAGTTGTTCTCAAATGTTCCGCATGATCCTCTTCCATTTTTGAATAAATTAAAATATCGTCTATAAACACAATAACGAACTTGTCCAAATACTCCTTGAAAATTCTATTCATCAGATCCATAAACGCTGCCGGGGCATTGGTCAATCCAAAAGATATCACTAAAAATTCGTAATGTCCATACCTTGTTCTGAAAACTGTCTTCGGTATATCTTCTGGCTTAATCTTCAGTTGATGATATCCCGATCTTAAATCAATCTTGGAGAAGTACTTGGCTCCCTTCATTTGATCAAACAAATCATCAATTCTGGGTAACGGGTACTTGTTCTTGATTGTAAGCTTGTTGAGCTCCCTATAGTCGATGCACAGTCTCATGCTTCC
This sequence comes from Apium graveolens, assembly GCF_009905375.1. NCBI lineage: Eukaryota > Viridiplantae > Streptophyta > Magnoliopsida > Apiales > Apiaceae > Apium > Apium graveolens. The sequence goes on from NC_133648.1 coordinate 268,811,231, forward strand.
ATCTTTCTTTTTTGACAAATAATACCGGGGCTCCCCACGGGGACACACTGGGTCTGATTACTCCTTTCTCTAACAGCTCTTGCAATTGCTTCGCTAGCTCTTTCATCTCAACATGCGCCATCCTATACGGGGCCTTGGATACTGGTTCTGTTCCAAGTGCTAAGTCGATTGCAAACTCAATTTCTCTATCTGGAGGAAGTCCTGGAAACTCGTCGGGAAACACGTCTGGAAATTCATTCACTACTGGAATATCTTCAAGTTTCGCTGGCTCCTGACTCCTTTCAATCACATATGCCTCGAAATGCTCGCATCCTTGTCGTAATAACTTCTTGGCTTGAATCATCATTTTGAACTTCTTTACTTATTTCTGACCCTTGAACGTTACTATTCTTTCGTCTGGCGTTTTCACCATTACCTTCTTATTTCAACAATCTATCTGGGCATCGTGCTTAGATAACCAATCCATTTCTAAGATAACGTCAAATTCTCCTAACTTAAATGGTATCAAATCTACACAAAATTTACTACCAGAAATCTCAATTTCACAACTCCCACAAACTTGATTAACAGATACTCGTTCTTGATTTGCCAATTCCACAGTCATTATTTCATTTAAATACTCAACTGGACAATTTAACTTACTAACAAAATCTTGGGAAACAAACGGTCGAGTTGCTCCCGAGTCTATTAACACTTTGGCACATAAAGAATTCACATTAAGCGTACCTACCACGAAATCCGTATCGTGGATAGCATCCTTCACAGACATGTCAAAAACTCTAGCCCTTGGAGTCTCATTCACTGCTGGGGTAGATCCCATAATCCTCAATGCATTACTAACTGGGGCTGGTGTTTTGCAATCCCTGGCTATATGTCCTGGTTTCCCATATTTAAAGCACGTAAATCCAATGGCTGGGACCTTCACTGCTAGATTCCGGATAAGCTGATCCTTATTTGCTGGCTCTCTTGCTGGCTGATTTCAGCACTCCCTTGGATAGTGCCCTTTCTGATTGCACTTGTAACAAACTACATTCAACTTATTACAAACTCCCCCATGCTTCTTCCCACATACTTGACAATCTAGAAAAGTTAATCTCAACTGATTTGGCTGATTCGCATTAACTGGACGGTTGCCCTGGCTTCCGTCGCTTGCATTTTGTCTCCTGAAATTAAAATTCCTCCCTGGCTGAAACTTGCCCTTCTTAAAATTTGGAAACTTCCCTGGTTGTGAATGACCTTCATTCCCTTCAAATTTCCTTTTTTTGCTTTCTTTCTCCTTCTGTGACATCTCACTCTCTGTCTCTGCGATCATAGCCTTCTGTACAACTCCTGCATAAGTATCCAATTCAAAAATGGCTACCTTCCCTCTGATCCATGGTTTCAAACCTTGCTGGAATCTTTTAGCCTTCTTCTTGTCAGTATCCACATACGACGGCACATACCTTGACAATTCCTCAAACTTACTCTCATAATCTGTCACCGACATGTTTCCTTGCTTTATTTCTAAAAACTTCAACTCCATCTCATCCTGGACAAACTGAGAAAAATACTTTTCTAAAAACAATTTCTTAAATCTCTCCCAAATATTAACATCTGTACCTTCCAACGTCTTCACCATCTCCCACTAATAGGTGGCCTCATTTTTCAAATAGTAACTTGCAAACTCAACCTTCTGTTCGTCCTTTACTTTTACTAAGGCGAATGCCTTCTCTATTTGCTTTAACCAAACATTTGCTTCAATCGGTTCTAAGGAACCCTTGAATTCTGGTGGGTTTACTGCCTGAAAAGTTTTAAAAGTTACTTGGGGATTGGTCTGTCTTTGTTGTTGTTGTGCCAGGTGAACTGTTTGTTGGGCCAAGATTTGAAGAATCTGGGCTATTGCTGGGTCTATGGGTCCTGGGTTTGCATTCTGGTTTGTATCATCTTGGTTGTTATTGTTGTTGTTGGTTTCTTCATTCTGGGTGTTAGTGCGGGTATTTCTTCTGGGAGGCATTTTCTGTAAAGAATCAAACAAATTATTTAGCTTTTAAACCAAATTCTTTGCAGAAAAGAAAAATTTTGTAAAACAGAAATATTTCTTTTTGAAAACAGTTATAACTAAGTAAATTGCATGCTTCTTTACAGAATATAAACAGTTATGGAAAACAGGGTACATGGTATCACAGGGGTATAACTGGTGCAATAAATAAGGTAAAGTAAAACAGGTGCAGTAAAATGAATGACAATACTGGAAAGGAAAGGTGCTGATATATATAGATCAAAAGTTTTGGGTAGTACAAGCGTAAAGACGCTTCGAAAGTAAAAGCAAAAGGGTACAATAACCTACTCACTAGTCAGCATAGCTAGTCTATAAATACAACTTAAAAATCTACTGATACACACTACACACTACTGTACATACTACATAACCATCACAATACTGCTCCGCATCTCTATCTCTGGATCTCTGACTCAACTCCAAGGAAACTCTGGTCCTGCCAGCCTCTCAAAGTCCTCCATCACCTCAGTAGCCCAGCCCATCAGTGCATCAGGGCCTGTGCCAGGTAGTGTAGCTCCATGTAGCCTAGCCTCAAGAGCCCTCCGTGTCACATGAATCGCCTCTCGAAGCTCCCTCACACCACGATCAACATCAGTAGTCCTAATGATATGTTGTAGCTCTCTGATCTGGGCCAACAAGGAATTACGCTCCAATAGACGAGCCTCATACCGGTAGTAAGGAACTGGGGGAAATGTAGACTGGAATGGGGCACTCGCAACTGAATGCCCAGTGGAATCTGAATCAGTTGGTGGGGGTCCTCTGATAGGTGGCCTCATGCCGGGAGGTGAAATAGCCTGCAATGGTACGGGCTGCAACACATGTGGAGGTAGCATAACCAACACTGGTGGAACAATAGGACATGGATCCGAGGACGGTACTCCAACTGAAGGCTCTGAGTGATCAGCTGATATGGGGATAAAAGAATCTTGAACCATGACGCGAATTACACTAATACCTGTTATACCATAGCACTCAACCTCTCGACGTTCTATCATTCTATTCCTTACTTCTAATCCTAACCCTCTACCCATTCCCGTCAATTCTAGGCTTGTGTCAGTGACTTATAACCTGTGGCTCTGATATCAAACCTGTGGCGCCCTCCAAACCCGGGTCAGAAGTTTGGGGTTCACACACACACAAACCTTATTAATAACCTGCTTATACCAATGATAAAAATAATAATAATATGCAGTGACCCTACTTACCAACTACCACGGACCGCAACAGGTTAAAGTATGCACACAAGCCAAACACACCTACTTATATTACAAACGTTTAAATCCCAAGTATTCCAAACTCAGAACTGAGTATTAAACTTTATTACAAACTTTTTACAAACTTAAATTATTCCAAAAGAAGCCTACTAGCTCAACTCGATCAACCTGAACCCCTAGCTCTCGCGCTGGACTGGGGATCCTCGGTACCAACCGGTTTCTTTTTAACTGGAAAGAACATAAACAACATCGCACAAATGAGCTAACTAGCTCAGCAAGTCACAATGACAAAACTGAGAATAATGATCATCAGGGAAATATGGATACAATATCAAGTGAACAATGGATTATGATTTAGAATTGGATATTATATTTTCATATTAAAAACCAAGGTTAGGTTGCTGATCATTCATGCACTAACCCCGAGCAAAGCACACAACACTGCTCTAACTACTGGATCCAAGGCACACATTGGCCTAACTTGACCATTATATGGTCTGACCACGAATCTGGTCCATAATTTTATAAAAACAATCCAATTATACCATAATAAAAGAATAAGTAGTAATAAACAATAAACAGGATCATTAACAATATTGGACGTTCAATAATGAAAATGGTTTCAATCTGTATAAAGATCAATATGGCATTTCCAAAGCTTGGCTGTTAGGTAATGAAAGAATTGGATAACAAAGGAATCAATATTTCAGGGTTCCAAGGATTTGATCTTTCAAAGCATAAGATACAATGGTTTGAATGTGTAAGCAATTTGGTTTAGTGCGTAATATTTAGTTTGTATGTATTTGTGGAGTAGTATCGTATATTTGAGGTTCATATTTGGGTATACAACAATCGATGGTCTAAAAAGAATCAGGTTTACGGCTCAAGATCAATAACTGGAATCAAGGTTTAGGGTTCAGTGCTTCAAAGCACTTGCAATGTAAAACAACAATATCCATCAATACAATATCTCGAGAAAGTTCAGAACACTTGCCTGGTACTAGTTTATTATAATGCACTTGCTCTCAATTGCCACTGTCTTACTCCTTGACTATCTGTTTCCCTTTCCTACACCTTGCCTCTTCTACTCACATATCATAAGCATCTATCAATATTTAACTCATACGATTCTATTCGACACATACTTCTATCTACCCTTCGTTTCACCCAAATCCGATTAATGGATTGAAAGTTACGAAATGAACAAGTAAATATCGAGTATACAGACCAACAGTTAACCAACAAGTCACATATAACACATAACACGTCACATATTCAATGGTATATCATTTATAAAGAAGTTTCGGGTCATAAATAGGCTTTCGGATATTTAAAATGATTTTTAAGACATTTTTCGGAATTAAACCAGATCATTGAATCAATTTCGGAGTAATAAATAGGGTTCAGTTGGCCAATTCTGGCTTTAAAACAATTTCTTAATAATTATCGAGCCTTGAAAACAATTTAAAATAATATTTTAAAGCTGGAAACTATTTTTCGGAATTTTTAAATCATTTTTAAATAATTAAATCTAATTAAATAATTAATTAAATCAATTAATAATTAATTAAATCAATTAATCAATCAATTTTTGAATTAATTGACCAATTAATCAATTAAAAATTAACTGAAATTAATTAACTAATTAATTCAGATTTATTTTTGAATTAAATATAATTTTTGGAATTAAAATAATAATTTTTTTTGGATTTTTCAGAAATTAAAATCGAATTTTTATAATTAAAATAAATAGGAAATATGATTTTTGAATATTTTTAAAACAGGAAACCAAAATTTGCAAGTTCTGAAAACCTCAGGGACCTAACTGTTTCTTCCCCAAAAGATAAGGTACCAAACTGCAATTTACAACCCCCGTCGCCGGAAAATACGGGGGTGGCCGGAGAACACGATTCCGGCACCCTCACCTCACCACAAGCTCCAGATCACATCTACAGACAACCAAGAACTTATTCATGCAATCAAATCATTCAAATAACCCCAGACTTGGCCGGAAATTGGCCAAGAACATCGCCGGTTTCCGGCGAACTTCGGAAATTTTCAAAACACAACTCCCTTCAATTCAGACATCCTCTGTTAACGAGCTATATACCAATCGATTGTAAATTTCATAAGGAACATAATCCACTATAAATCAACGGCTAATAACCCCTAAATCAAAAAGCCCCAAATTTCAATTGAAAACATTCATACGGGTTATAAACCCTAATTTCAAAATTCGAAAATCAAACTCAATTTTGAACATGTTATTGAACTCCAAATCAGACGTATGACATATGAAAATCATCAGGAAACAAGCTCTAAAACATTCAATCATCAAATCATACAAACAATCATCCGAACAAAAATTCATATTTTTAATAAAAATAATTCAAAAATAAATAAATTTTCAGAAAATAAACCTTGATTTCTGCAGTGATTTGGAACACAGAATCTGATGGAACACCTTAAGACCTTTGGATTGAGTACTCGAGCTTTGAAAACAGAGATCAATAACACCTTCGTTTTGCTGTTTGATTCTTGGAAGATTATATGAATATAGGGTTTTTCTCTGGAAAATTATATAATTATCTGTCTACAAATAATTTTGATACGAAATAAAATACGAAAAAAGGCTATTTATAATTACGGAAAATTAGTATCCCGTTGGATCATTTCGGATATAAAACGGTACGTTTATTTATAAAAACTGATCCAAACGGTATCGGTTTTTGGGACAGTTATCCAAATCAGTACAATTTGTACTGCGGTCTTGGTCTCAGCGCCTGGTTACACGTACTACGAGGTGATAATTGGGATAGTTTAATAAAAAGCTCCCGTTTATCGAAAATACGGGTTTTATTGATTTACCGAAACGAATATCGTATCGAAAATGTTGCGTCGGGACCCGCGCTAGGACAAACCGTACTCCGGATCGAAAAAGTCGAAACATGGAATATGCTCGGAATATTACAATTAGGTTAGGAAGGAGTTCTCGGAAGAGTTTCGGGTTCCACAAACGTAACAACGGATGATGTCGGTCGGTTCCCGTTTTTATAAAATAGATTTTAAATACTCGGAAAAAGATTTTATAAATTTCTTATGATCCTTATAAATCAATAAATTAACATAAAAATAATTAGGAAGATATGACAATTATCTATATTTTATTTTGGACATATAAAAATAAAATACTCAATTAATAATATTTTTAAACATCCAAGCACATTTAACACTTAACAATTAATTCACAGAATAGATACTGAACACACATATATTAATTATTTATTAGCAAAGATAATTACACGATATATCCTGGATATTACAAAGACTCTTTTTAGTAACTTAAGATTATGCACCTATGCAACAATGGTATGGCTATCGCTCAATGCTAAGACAAAAACAAGTTGAGATGTTTATAATTAAGATTAAACTAACATGCAATTAACTAAGAATAAAAGTGATTGAATTAACTATATGAGACAAACATGGAATTCTAACTTCATTACTACTTCATTCAAAATCATTGTTCTTAACCTTAGCATGAAATGGTGATGACAACTAATCGGATAACATGAAACTAGTAAACGCCAACTTTCGTTGTACGAATACCCTCTACCAGACATCCACAAAAGAGATAGAATCTGAATAGACACCAATTATGTTGAGACCCTATATGTCTATAGAATTTGACAACATAAAGGTTTAATGAACAAGTTATCTATCGTGATTACATAGGGCAAGTAAGATCGTTAAAATTACCTACGAATTATGCATAATAAATACATGAACCTATGCTAGCATGGCAAGTTCTAAATCTCTATATTCACTGTCGCTTCAATAGAGATTAACAAACTATCTTATATGTTCGTGACGTACATAAGACGAATACGCACAACCAATGCTAGGATATCGTACAATCACCACACACTTAGGTATCAAAACAATTAACTATAGAAATCCCTAAGTAAATCCATTAGAACCCCATGATAATGATTAGTTCATAACCGAACTCATTGTCACCATAGGTTCCAATGAAAGCATGGTAAATAACTAAGATAAACTAGGTCTGAAATAACTGAATAATAATAACAAATTACGTTAACAAGAGTTTTAGGTTTAAACACCAAAGAAAACAAGCATCCAAGATTACAACTTACGCAAAGAATCACAAGTAAAAACAAGCTCTTCTTCTCCTTCATTGTATTGTGCTATTAGGTCTTCTTGCTGCTATCTCCTTACTTTTTTATATGAAAAACGTCTTTTAAAAGTCTTTAAATACCTTCCCAACAGATCAGGAGTCCAGAAAATCAATCTTATAATAGAATTTGGATTCCTGAAATTCGACATAGCGCGGCCGCCCTCAAATACAGCGCGACCGCCCTGAGTTTCTGACAAATGGGCGCGGCCGCTCCCAAGACTAGCGCGGCCGCCCCGTTCTTCTGGAAAATATGAATTTTTCTGCTTTCTCGACCTTCTCGTGTTGGTTTCTTATGCGCAATCGACCGAAGTTCCATCCTAACACTCTTTTAAGCATAAAACATGCAATATCCATTCCTTCTTTCGAATATGCCCTGAAATACAAAATACTACGAAAACATATCAAAAAGACAAACATCTTTAGTACAAAACACTAATTCGAGCCTTTGCGAAGCATTCTAAGTGGATATAAATGCCATTTGTCACACCCCCAAACTTGAATCGATGCTTGTCTTCAAGCATAACAGACTCAAAAACAAGAAATAAAAATGTATGAATGTAACTAACATGAATGCAATGATCCCCTCAGAATAAATAAACCAATCAATAAGCAACATCTCAATGAATGCAATTATTCACACAAAGTTCAATCAAATCTCACAAATTAACTCACAAGCCAAAAACGCGTGTGTACAATTGCTTAACAGATATACTCGTGAAACTAGCTCAATAATCATAACTCACCTCTCGTCAAGACAATCACAAGGTTATAAACAGAATAAACGATAAACACAAAATGACTGACAACACTTCATCTTTATCAAAGTTATACAAGGATTCATGCTTTTATTGATAACACATAAACACAAACATGCTTATTTGATCGTGCAATGAGCGAGGTCCACAAAAGACTTATGCAATAATACCCATGTAGCGAGCATTAGGTTAGCGGATCCCAGACTGTAAAAGCCTTAGGTCTCTAGGCACAAAGTCCCCTAGAACTTAATAACTCGAGTATTAAAAAACCCACTCGTGATTAATTATACGTAACATATATTTTTTTTTCTTTTTCTTTCTTTTTCTTTTTTTCCTCATGTTCTGAACGGGTGCATTTCGCTCCATCTTGCTCAACCCTAGACTACTCATATAAAAATGAGCCGGCTACTAGCCATTTGACGCCTAACCACAACTAGCATTGATATCCAATTTTTTTCTCCCCTTTTAGAAATCCATGATATTTGTCACTAAGAGAATAACATAAATTCTAGACATAAACAAGTGATTAAACCTAGACAAACAAACAAGTCATGATCATGATATAGCACTCAAGTAACTGTTAGGCACAAAGCATGCGCTAATAATTCACGCAAGTATACGCGTTCGCAAGTAATATAGAATGATTTCTAGTTCGTTCCCATAGAGACTCAGACTAATTATATTTAATTAACTCTTACTCACCAATGTATGATTACTTCTTAATGTCAAGACAATAACACTTAAGGTTGATTTGACTAATTATTAACTACGATTAACTACGAGAATAAAACACTTAAATTAACACTTGAATTAACAATATTAAACACACGTGAGATCATAACTTCATTACTACTTCCTTCAATAGTTATTGTTATTACCCTTAGCATGTAATGGTGATGATATTAATCGAACAACACGAAACTGATAAAAGCCAACTTTCATTGTACAAATACCATTCTACCAAACATCCATAATTAAGATAGAAGTTGAATAGGCATCAATTATGTTGAGACCCTATATGCCTACAGAATTTGACAACATAAAGATTTAAGCGCAAGTGATTCATTATGATTACACATGGCACGTAAAACGGTTAGAGTTACCCACTAATCATGCATACAAATACATGAACCTATGCTAGCATGGCAAGTTCTAAATCTCAAGATTCACTGTCGCTTCACAAGAGATTAACATGCTATCTTATATGTTCGCGACACACATAAGACGAATAAGCACAACCTATGCTAGATATCATACAATCATCACATACCAAGGTATTAAACAATTAACTAAAGAAATCCATAGTAAATCCGCCATGACCCCATGATCACGATTAGCCCATGATAGAACTCATCGTCACCATGGGTTCATATGAAAATATGATAATAACACGACAATATAAACTAATAAAATACTTATTAAAACCAGAGTACGTCACAAGAGTATTAAGGTTCAAAGTAAAGAAAACTAGCATCCACTCTTACAACGAATAAAAGAATCACAAGATAACGTATGCTTCCTCTTCTTCATTGTGATGTGCTAAAACGGTCTTCTTAATCTTCTCTCCTTGCTCCTTGCTTGATTAATACTTCTCGCTTGTTCTTGATTGTTGCTTGTTATTGTAAAACGTCTCTGAAGATTATTTATATAGAAGTCCACAAGAATCAGCAGTCTCAGAAGCCCAGTAGAAGTCGAATTATAAAAAGCAAATTCTGAATTTACGACCCCAGGCGGCCGCCCCAGATCTCCAGGCGGGCGCCTCAGCTCCCAAGCGGCCGCCCCACATCCCAGGAGGGCGCCTGGATACTTTCTGGAAAATTCTTCTTTCTGGTCCTGATTTTGATGATTTCTTCGCACAACTCCCCGAGACTGATCCCAAGTACTTCCGTAGGCTTATTATGATGAAATCTCCCTGAATTCACAAGTTATACCCTGAAATGCAAAAACACTCGAAAAACGCGTCAAATACATAAAATACTTGATTTCAAGACATCAATTCAAGCCATTATAAGACGTTCTAAGTGGTATAAAATGCCACTTATCAGCAACCTATAAGACTTTATGAACATTTTCTTGTTTCTAGCATGCAAAGCAATTCATTAGGACTTAATATTCCTCTATACAACATCACTACACTCGAATCAACATCACAAATTAATCAAAAAGCAACCTAAGGGATAATCATATAATGCCAATGCAACTATATGCAATATATTAACATGATAACAAATACGTAAAACAAAAATGAAAACAAATAACTACATAAAAAATATGCAAACTATATGAACTAAACTATCATGAATATGCATCTATATGGACTCACACACAAATATTCCTTAACTATCACCCCCAAACTTAAAAATTTCACTGTCCTCAGTGAAGGTAATAACAAGAAATCAAGGCATACTTATTCGGAAGGAGAGGATCATCACCCTCCGCGGGTGGAGTGTTAGGAGGTGGGTACACATAATCCTCTACAGAAACTGGCCACTGTATGTCAACCCCCGTGGCTCAAAAAGTTGTACCCAATGCCTGAGTAAGATCCTGTGCAAACCTGCTCTACGACTCATACATCTCATCCATCCGCCTCTTCAAACGCCTATACTGCGTCGAGCCTAAACCAGCACTATCATTTGTCTCCTGCGGCTGCTGCTGCTGTGAAGAACTAGCCTCACCAATCTAATTTTTCCATGCTGCTCTGCGTGCCTGAGTCGAACCACCAGCATACATCTGATTGGCAGGCTGGACAACCGGCAAATGATCATAGGTGTACCCAAGTCCTTTCTCGTCAGCCTTCACACCATACCACTCCTGTATACTTAAGATCGTAGAACTGTCGATGGGGGTGCTCGGTAACTGAAGCTGCTCGTGTGTGGGCCAATGAACACCCACCGCAACACAAAGCTTGGTCACAATTGAAGCATAAGGGATAGACCCCGTATTGCCTCCACGTAAAAACCAAAAATACCCTGATGAATAACAGAACCGAGATCCACATAATCTCCCTGTAAAATCCTCCATAACAACTTCGCACGATCCACAGTCACATCATGCACATGAGAAGAAGGCATGATATTCGCATAAATAAAAGCATTCCAAGCACGAGCAAACCTCTTCATACATGAAGTAGGGAAATTGAGATACTCACTCGATCCCCTCTTGAACTTCCATTATGTCTTCGGGATACACAGTGTAGCCACAATCAAATCCAAATCAAAGTCATCCCCCGTCTTATTAACCCACTCCTCCTGAGTAGGCTGTCTCTCAGTTGGTTGATAACCCTGCGAATAGCCTCCGGGTTGTAGTCCACTGTCAACTCACGCACCACCGAATACCCATTCTTATCAGCTTTTGCGTTCACATAGAACTCGCGAACGATATTTATAGGCACAGCCTCGGGTGCCTCACAAAACGAAGCCCATCCCAAATCCAAGATCATCTCGAGAAGCTTACCATCCTTACCCAAGGTAGGAAACCCCTCTCTTTCGCTATCTGCTTAGACAACAACCTTGTGTACTCCTCTTCAGCCGCCAGAGTAACAAACTGTGGCCTCGTATCCCCAACACTCGAAGTATCGGTAGAGGCAGGGTTAGTGGTGCTGCTTTCTTGAGTGCAAGCTCTCTTTGGTGCCATTGGAATAAATTAAGTGAGATAAAAGAGGAGTGTAGAGAGATTTTGGGTTTGAGAGAATAAAAGTGAGGTGAAGTTGGATGTATAGGTGTATGTATATATAGAGAATTAGAATTAGGGTTATACTAGAAGTGAGATATGATGTTGGGTTTAGTGGGGATAATGGGGTGTTTTTAGGACTAAAAATCGGGTACAAAGATATTGTATAACTGCTGTGTGTAACTCTTTTTTTTTTCTGATTTTCAGTTTATATAAATATTTTTTTCTCTCTGGGCACCAGTGCGGCCGCCCCGCATGGGAGCGCGGGCGCGCTCACTTTCTGTTATTTCAGCGCGGTCGCCACACTTCCCAGCGCGGGCATGTCGTGCTCCTGAAAAAATTGCCCTATTTTTCTGTTTTTCTGATTTTTTTTTCTTTTTTTCTTTTCTTAACTACTAATGTACAACAAACATGGGTTGCCTCCCAAGAAGCGCTTGGTTTACGTCGCTAGCTTGACATAGAATTTCGAGATCAAGTTGACAATAAAACGACACTAACCGCCTCATGGTTTTCCGTATCTCCATAGTAATGCTTCAAACACTGTCCATTCACCTTGAATACCTAGCCTAGATCATTCTCAAAAATTTCCACCGCTTCATGTGGAAACACAGTTTTGACAACAAACGACTATGACCATCTCGACTTCAATTTTCTAGGAAAAAGACGGAGACGAGAGTTGAACAAAAGAATTGTTGCCTCGGCACAAATTATTTAAGCACTAGACCCCTATCGTGTCATCTCCTGACTTTCTCCTTGTACATTTTGTTGTTCTCATATGCTTGAAGTCAGAACTCGTCGAGTTCATTCAATTGAAGCATTCTTTTCTTACCAGCTGCAGTAAGATCAAGGTTCAGTTTTTTCAAAGCCCGATATGCCTTGTGCTCTAGCTCCGCAGGCAAATGACATCCTTTACCATAAACCAACTGAAATGGTGACATGCCTAGTGGAATCTTGAATACTGTTCGATATGCCCAAATAGCTTCATCGAGCTTCAAAGACCAATCCTTTCTCGATGGACATACAACTTTCTCCAGAATTCACTCGATCTCTCTGTTAGACACCTCAGCTTGACCATTAGTCTGAGGATGGTAGGCTGTAGCAATGTGATGATTCACATTATATCTCTGCATTATAGCAGTGAACTTGCAATTTCAGAAATGCGATCCCTCGTCACTGATTATGACTCTTGGAGTTTTTTTTCTTTTCTCAACTACTAATGTACAACAAATATGGGTTGCCTCCCAAGAAGTGCTTCGTTTACAACACTAGCTTGACGTAGAATTCCGATATCAAGTTGACAATAAAACGACACTAACCGTCTCACGGTTTACCGTATCTCCATAGTAATACTTCAAACGCTGTCCATTCACCTTGAATGCCTGGCTTGGATCATTCTCAAAAATTTCCACCGCTCCATGTGGAAACACAGTTTTGACAACAAACAGCCCTGACCATCTCGACTTCAATTTTTCAGGAAAAAGACAGAGACGAGAGTTGAACAAAAGAACTTGTTGCCCCGGCACAAATGATTTAAACACTAGACCCCTATCGTTCCATCTCTTAACTTTCTCCTTGTACATTTTATTGTTCTCATATGCTTGAAGTCGGAACTCATCGAGTTCACTCAATTGAAGCATCCTTTTCTTACCAGCTGCAATCAGATCAAGGTTCAGTTTCTTCAAAGTCCAATATGCCTTGTGCTCTAGCTCCGTAGGCAAATGACATCCTTTACCATAAACCAATTGAAATGGTGACATGCCTAGCGGATTCTTGAATGTTGTTCGATATGCCCAAACAACTTCATCCAGCATCAAAGACCAATCTTTTCTCGATGGGCATACAACTTTCTCCAGAAATTGGTGGAGGAAGGTTTTCAATGACCCCCACCTTGGCTTTATCCACCTCAAGACCTTTACTAGAGACCTTGTGCTCAAGAATGATGCCCTGTTGCACCATAAAGTGCCATTTCTCCCAGTTGAGAACTAGATTGGTCTCAACACACCTTTTACAAACTGCACCAAGATTTTGCAAGCACTCGTCGAAAGAATCCCCGAACACAGAAAAATCATCCATGAACACCTCCAAATTCTAACCAAACATGTCAGAGAAGATGGCCATCATGCATCTCTGAAATGTGGCAGGTGAATTACATAACCCAAAAGAAACTCTTCGGAAGGCAAACATACCGAATGGACAAGTGAAGGTAGTCTTTTCCTGATCTTCTAGAGCGATGCAAATCTGATTATAACCCGAATAGCCATCCAGAAGACAGTAGTACTCATGTCTAGCCAACCTGTCAAGCATCTGATCAATAAAAGGAAGAGGGAAGTGATCTTTCCTCGTGGCTTTGTTTAGTTTCCTGTAATCTATGCAAACTCTCCTCCCCGTGACTGTTTGAGTAGGAGTGAGCTCATTCTTTTCATTAGCAACCATGGTGATGCCTCCTTTCTTCGGCACACATTAAACTGGGCTTACCCAAGAACTGCCAGAAATAGGATAGATGATCCCTGCATTTAGCCACTTGAGAATTTTCTTCTTCACAACCTCCTTCATGATCAGATTTAGCCTTATTTGTTGCTTAAAGGTCGGCTTAGTTCCTTCCTCTAACAGAATTTTATGCATGCAATAAGAAGGGTTGATTCCCTTAATATCTACTATAGTCTATCCAATTGCCGACTTGTACTCTCTTATAAATCTCAAGAACTTTTCCTCATCACTACCTGAAAGGTCAGATGCAATAATAACATGAAAAGTAGATGCATCACCTAAAAACGCATATCTCAAGTGTTCAGGAAAATATTTAAGCTCGGGTGTAGGAGTTTCCTCAATAGATGGCTTGAGACCCCTCCCCAAAGATTCAAAAGGCATATCCAGCCTTCTCTTCTAAGGAGAAGCATTCAAATACTGCAACTGCTCATCACCTTCATCATCTTCACTATCTGAATCCCCCATCAAGGCTTGCTCTAGGGCATCAGACCTTAGCATTTGATCAAGTTTTGAAGTAACCATAGAATCGACCAATTCCACTTTTAAGCACTCCTCTTCATCATTAGGGAATTTCATGGCATTGAAAACATTAAAGATCACATCATGATACTGTACTCGCATAGTGAGCTAACCCTTCTGCACATCAATCAAGGTTCGGCCAATAGCCAAGAATGGTCTTTCCAAGATTATGGGAATCTTTTTATCCTCTTAGAAATCAAGAATTACAAAGTCAGTAGGAAAGATGAGTTTTTCCACCTTGACCAAGACATCTTCCACAATGCCTCGTGGATATGTAATAGAACGATCGGCCAACTACAAGGACATATATGTAGGTTTTGGATCAGGTAAACCCAACTTCTTAAAGATAGAAAAATGAATCATATTGATGCTAGCTCCCAAATCACATAAACACATGTCGAACGACAAGTTTCCGATGGTGCATGGAATAGTGAAGCTTCCAGGATCTTTAAGCTTCAGAGGTAACTTATGTTGCAGCACAACACTGCATTCCTCTGTAAGTGCAACGGTCTCTAAGTTATCGAGCTTCACTTTCCGAGAGAGAATACCTTTCATAAACTTCGCATAGCTAGGCATCTGTTCAAGAGCTTCAGCGAAAGGTATGTTGATGTGATGTTTCTTGAAAACTTCCAAGAACTTAGCAAATTGCTTATCCAATTTCTGCTTCTGCAACCTTTTAGGAAAATGAGGTGGAGGATAGACATGTTTTTCCCTGTATTACCCTCATAAGGAGTGTTGATTAAAGATTTCTTCCTTGGTTCCACCTCGGCATCCTTCAGCACCTCTTCTTCAACCATAACTTCATTTTCAGAAACTTGAGATTTTTCAGGGCTTGCAACCTTCCCAGACCTCAATGTAATTGCCCTAACCTGCTCTTTTGCTTCCCTCTTGCCTGGAACTTTTGTGTCACTAGGGAGTGTACCAGGTTATCGATGCAACAAAGTATTGGCAATCTACCCAATTTGATTCTCCAGAGTCTTGATGGAAACCGCTTAGCTCTTGCACATGAACCTCAATTCCTCCAATTCAGATTTTTCATTAGATTGACTTTTACTTCCATGTGGTAGTTGTTGGAGTTGTTGTCTTGGTGCATATTGTGGTTGTTAAAAACCAGGAGGGTTGAATTGCTTTGCTGCATACTGCTGATAAGGCTCTTGCACCATATTCTGATTGTTGCTCCAGCTGAAGTTAGGATGATTGCGGTTGTTGGGATGATAAGTGGTTGGAACTGGATGCTGCGACCTCTGAAAGTTGCTTAACAACTGAGCTGATTTACTAGAAATAGCACACTGTTGAGTTTCATGCGCACCTACACAAAGCTCACAAACACTTGTGATCTGATTAACTCCATAATTATCCAAAAAATCCACCTTCATCGTTAAAGTCTTAAGCTGAGTAGCTATAGCAGTAGCTGTATCCACCTCCATGATTCTTGCTACCTTGCCTTGAGTTAGTCTCTGAGTTGGGTTCTGGTATTCATTAGCAGCCATCAGTTCAATCAACTCATAAGCTTCATCGTAGCTCTTAGCCCATAAGGCTCCACCTGATGCTGAATCGAGCATGGGTCTTGATTGTGCTCCCAAACCATTAGAAAAGTAATTGATGATCATCCAATCAGGCATTCCATAATGAGGACACTTCCTAAGCATTTCCTTGTAGCACTTCCAAGCCTCACACAAAGATTCTCCCGATTGCTGCACAAATTGAGTGAGAGCGTTTCTGATTAGAGCTGTCTTCGCCATATGGAAGAATTTAGTTAGAAATTTCTGAGCAAGATCCTCCCATGTGGTGATAGAACCTGCTGGTAGAGAATGTAACCAACACTTAGCTTTATCCCTCAGAGAGAATGGGAAAAGCCTCAGCTTTTCAAAAACATTGTTGAACTTGAAAGTGTCGCATATCTCGATGAAATCTCTAATGTACATGTTGGGATCTTTCGTTGGAGAACCCCCTAACTGGACAGACATCTGCACCATCTGAATCGTGCTAGACTTGATTTCAAAGGTGTTAGCCATAATGGCTGGTTTGATAATGCTAGACTGAATGTCATTGATATTTGGTTGAGAGTAATCCATCAAAGCCTTCAGATTCACTGCTTGAGCTCCCATTGTAATGATCGCTTCTTCTTCAACTTTCTCAACTTCTTCAACTACTTCCACTTCTTTCAGTGCTTCTTTACGAGATTGAGAACGTATTCGCATACACACCCTCTAGAGTACTGAAACACCAAAAAAGTAAACAAGTAAAATATCCGAGTCAGTGAACTTTAACAACCACTGATGTCAAGCACATAAACTAAACTAAATACCGAGTCCCCGGAAGCGGCGCCAAAAACTTGTTAGGGAGAAAACATGCGCTAAAATTACATGCAAGTATATGCGTTCGCAAGTAGTATAAGATATAAATCAGATTCATACGCACAAAGACACTTTTTAGTTAACTTAAGATTATGCACCTATGCAACAATGGTATGGTTATCGCTCAATGCAAAGATAATAACAAGTTGAGATGTTTATAAGTAAGATTAAACTAACATGCAATTAACTAAGAATAAAAGTGATTGAATTAACTAAATGAGACAAATATGGGATTCTAACTTCATTACTACTTCATTCAAAATCATTGTTCTTAACCTTAGCATGCAATGGTGATGACAACTAATCAGATAACACGAAACTAGTAAATGCCAACTTTCGTTATACGAATAACCTACTATCAGACATCCACAAAGGAGATATAAGCTGAATAGACACCAATTATGTTGAGACCCTATATGTCTATAGAATTTGTCAACATAAAGGTTTAATGAACAAGTTATCTATCATGATTAAATAAGGCAAGTAAGATGGTTAAAATTACCTACGAATCATGCATAATAATTACATGAACCTATGCTAGCATGGCAAGTTCTAAATCTCCAAATTCACTGTCGCTTCAATAGAGATTAACAAACTATCTTATATGTTCGTGACGCACATAAGACGAATACGCACAACCAATACTAGGATATCATACAATCGCCACACATTTAGGTATCATAATAATTGACCATAGAAATCCATAAGTAAATCCGTTAGAACTCCATGACAACGATTAGTTCATAACCGAACTCATCGTCACCATGGGTTCCAATGAAAGCATGGTACATAACTAAGATAAACTAGGTCTGAAATAACTGAATAATAATAACAAAGTACGTTAACAAGAGTATTAGGTTCAAATAACAAAGAAAACAAGCATCCAAGATTACAACTTAAGCAAAGAATCACAAGTAAAAATAAGATCTTCTTCTCCTTCGTTGTATTGTGCTATTAGGTCTTCTTGCTGCTATCTCCTTCCTCTTCTATACGAAAAACGTCTTTTAAAAATCTTTAAATACTAGCCCAACAAATCAGGAGTCCAGCAAATCAATCTTATAACAGAATCAGGATTCCTGAAATTCGACATAGTGCGGCCGCCCTGAGTTTCTGACAAATGGGCGCGACCGCTCCCAAGACTAGCGCGGCCGTCCTAACCTTCTGGAAAATCTGTTTTTTTTTTTTGCTTTCTTGACCTTCTCGTGCTGGTTTCTTGTGCGCAATCGACCGAGGTTCGATCCTAACACTCTTTTAAGCATAAAACATGTAATATCCATTCCTTCTTTCGAATATGCCCTGAAATGCAAAACACTACGAAAACACATCAAAAACACAAACATCTTGAGTACAAAACTCCAATTCGAGCCTTTACGAAGCATTTTAAGTGGATATAAATGTCACTTATGACCTGTGCGAGAAAGATATATCCACAATTAAGATAAATTTATCGAACGTTCATGGACCATTATTCTGTAACCACATCAAATCATTTTTTAATGGTACAACTGGAATATAGATGCCTTACTCTAGTTCTTTTATGTTAATTTCCATCATGAATTTCTATACGTATGCTATCTTAGTTTTCATATGATTTTTATATTTTTTCCCATAAAAATCCTTCCTTCTGACATAAGTTATACTTATTTACTTCCTTCTGAATATCTACTTCGAAAATAAAACCTTGATTTTCTTCGGTCTTTGCACTCGTGTAAGTCATTTGCTAATCGATGTTTTGATAACCTGTCATTTCTACCTCTCACAAATCTTATCAGATTACATAAAAAGGAAAGAAAATTACGCTCTTAAATGAAAGGATTTTTTAAAAATACGGTCAAAAATGAAAAAAATGGTCAAATTGTTATGAATTGATTGTTATATTCAAAGGTTAAATGGTAAAGTTACATGTAGGAGTAGAAAACTTGCAATTCATTTAATGTACTTGTTCCCTCCTTTGGCTATAAATAGCCAAATTCAGTAAGAAGCAAAATGTACCCGAGCATCTTCTCTGCTCTTTCTCCTTCTCAGCTCTCTCCGATTAATATAGTAGTTCTTTTAGTAGCTCTTTTATTGTGCTCTTTTATTGTCACTATAGCTAGTATTTTATAACATGTTATCAGCACGAAGCTCTGTCGAAACCGAGAAGGTATAATTTTAATTTAAATATACATATATATGAGTAGACGTGGTTACACCGTCTACATATAATTTAAATATATATATATATATATATATATATATATATATATATATATATATAACCGGAGTAGACATGGTTATACCCTCTACTAATAATTTGAATATATATGGCCGGTGCACCGCCTATTAAAATTATTTTATGGTACCATTTAATTTTGGGCAATACCTATTAGGGCAAAAACACGCACTAGAATTACACACAAGTATACGCGTTCGCAAGTAGTATAAGATATAAATCAGATTCGTACCCACAAAGACTCTTTTAGTTAACTTAAGATTATGCACCTATACAACAATGGTATGGCTATCGCTCAATGCTAAGAGAATAACAAGTTGAGATGTTTATAACTAAGATTAAACAAATATGCAATTAACTAAGAGATTTAAATGATTGAATTAACTATATGAGACAAATATGGGATTCTAACTTCATTAAATACTTTATTCAAAGTCATTGTTCTTAATCTTAGCATGCAATGGCGATGACAACTAATCAGATAACACGAAACTAGTAAATGCACACTTTCATTGTACGAATACCCTACTACCAGACATCCATAAAAAATATAGAAGCTGAATAGACACCAATTATGTTGAGACCCTATATGTCTATAGACTTTGACAACATATAGGTTTAATGTGCAAGTTATCTATCGTGATTACATAGGGCAAGTAAGATGGTTAAAATTACCTATGAATCATGCATAATAAATACATGATCCTATGCTAGCATGGCAAGTTCTAAACCTCTATATTCACTGTCACTTCAATAGAGATTAACATACTATCTTATAAGTTCGTGACGCTCATAAGACGAATAAGCACAACCAATACTAGGATATCATACAATCACCACATACTTAGGTATCAAATCAATTAACTATAGAAATCCATAAGTAAATCCGTTAAAACCCCACGATAATGATTAGTTCATAACTGAACTCATCGTCACCATGGGTTCCAATGAAAACATGGTAAATAAACTAAGATAAACTAGGTCTGAAATAACTGAATAAATATAAAAAAGTACGTTAACAAGAGTATTAGGTTCAAGCAACAAAGAAAACAAGCATCCAAGATTACAACTTTAGCAAATAATCACAAGTAAAAACTAGATCTTCTTCTCCTTCGTTGTGTTGTGCTATTAGGTCTTCTTGCTGCTCTCTCCTTGCTCTCCGTCATGAAAAATGCCTTTTAAAAGCCTTTAAATACCAGCCCAAAGCGACCAGAAGTCCAACAGATCAATCTTCTATTAGAATCAGGATTTCAGAAAATCGACCTAGCACGGCCGCCCCTAAGTACAGCGCGGCCACCCTGAGTACGACACGACCGCTCCCAAGTGTGGCGTGGCCGCCCTGAGCTTCTGGAAAAAACTGGAATTTCTTATTTTCTTGCCTTCAATTGCTGTTTTATTTCGCACAATCGACCGAGGCTCCATCCTAACACTCTTCTAAGCATAAATCCTGCAATATTCACTTCTTCTTTCGGATATGCCCTGAAATGCAAAATACTACAAAAATACATCAAATACACAAACAACTTGAGTATAAAATACCAATTTGAGCCTTTACGAAGCATTCTAAGTGGACATAAATGCCATTTATCACACCCCCAAACTTGAATCAATGCTTGTCCTCAAGCATAAACAGACACAAAAACAAGAAATAAAAATGCATGAATACAACTAACATGAATGCAATGATCCCCTCAGAATAACTAAACCAATCAATAAGCAACATCTCAAAGAATGCAATTATTCACACAAAGTTCAATCAAATCCCACAAATCAACTCACAAGCCAAAAACGTGCGTGTGTGTAATTGCTTAACAGATATACTCTCGAAACTAGATCAATAATCATAACTCACCTTTCATCAAGGCAATCACAAGGTTATAACAGAATAAACGATAAACATAAAATGACTGTCAACACTTCATTTTTTTTTATTAAAGTTATACAAGGATTCATGCTTTTATTGCTACACATAACAAAACACATATATGCTTATTTGATCGTGCAATGAGTGAGGTCCAAAAAAGACTTATGCAATAATACCCATGTATCGAGCGTTAGGTTAGCAGATCCCAGACTATAAAAGTCTTAGGTCACTAGGCACAAAGTCCCCTAGAACTTAATAACTCGAGTATTAAATAGGCCACTCGTGATCAATTATACATAACACATTTATGTTTCTTCTTCTTCTTTTTTTTCTTTTTTTCCACAATTTTTGAACGAGTGTGTTTCGCTC
Source organism: Apium graveolens (assembly GCF_009905375.1). Lineage (NCBI taxonomy): Eukaryota > Viridiplantae > Streptophyta > Magnoliopsida > Apiales > Apiaceae > Apium > Apium graveolens. The sequence goes on from NC_133648.1 coordinate 268,832,913, forward strand.
CATCTCGCTCAACTCTAGACTACTCATATAAATATGAGCCGACTACTAGCCATTTGACACCTAACACAACTAGCATTGATATCGAATGTTTTTTCCAATTTTAAAAATCCATGTTATTTCATCACTAAGAGAATATCATAAATTCTAGACATAAACAAACGATCAAACCTCGACAAACAAACAAGTCATGATCATTATCTTGCACTCAAGCAACCTATAAGACTTAGAAATTTTTTTCTTGTTTCTAGCATGCAAATTAATTCATTATGACTTAACATTCCTCTATATGCCATTACTACACTCGAATCAACATCGCAAATTAATCGAGAAAGTAACCTAAGGGATCATGATAATATGCAAATGCAACTATATGCAACATACTAACATGATAAAAAATACGCAAACAAAAACAAAAACAAATAACTACATAAAAAATATGCAAACTATATGAACTAACTATCATGAATATGCATCTATATGGACTCACATACATATATTCCTTAACTATCACCCCCAAACTTAAAAATTTCATTGTCCTCAGTGAAGGTAATATCAAGGAATCAAGGCATACCTACTCGGAAGCAGAATGATCATCACCCTCTACGGGTGAAGTGTCATTAGGCGGGTACACATGATCCTCTCCAAAAAATGGCCACTAAATGTCTACCCCCGTGGCTCTTAAAGCTGTACCCAATGCCTGAGTAAGATCCTGCGTAAACCTGCTCTGGATGTCATATATCGCATCCATCCGCCTCGTCAAACGCCTGTTCTGCGTCGAGCCTAAACCAGCAATATCCTCTGTCTACTGTTGCTGCTGCTGCGAGGAACTAGGCACACCCATCTGATGTCTCCATGCTGCTCTATGTGCCTAAGTCAAACCACCAGCATACGTCTGATCGGCTGGTTGGCCACCCGGTAAATGATCATAGGTGTACCCAAGTCCTTTCTTATCAGCTTTCCCACCATACCACTCTTGCATGCTCAAGATCGTTGAACTGTCAATGGGGGTGCTCGGTAAGTGAAGTTGCTCGTGTGCGGGCCAATGAACTTCGACCGCAACACAAAGCTTGGTCACAATCGAGGCATAAGGGATAGACCCTGTAGTGCTTCCACGTAAAACTCGTAAAATACCCTGATGAATAACAGAATCGAGATCCACATAATCTCCCTGCAAAATCCCCTATAACAACTTCGCAAGATCCACAGTCACATCATGCACATTAGAAGAAGGCATGATATTCGCACAAATAAAAGCATTCCAAGCACGAGCAAACCTGTTCATGCATGAAGCGAGGAAATTGAGATACTCATTCGATCCCCTCTTGAACTTCCAATGTGTATTTGGGATACACAGATTAGCCAAAATCAAATCCAAATCAAAGTCCTCCCCAGTCTTATTAACCCATTCCTCCTGAGTAGGCTGTCTCTCAGGCTGGTTGATAACCCTGCGAATAGCCTCCGGGTTGTAGTCCGCCGTCAACCCATGCACTACTGAATACCCATTCTCATCAGCCTTTGTGTTTGCATAGAACTCATGAACAATACTCATAGGCACAACCACTGGTGCCTCACAAAACAAAACCCATCCCATCTCCAGGATCATCTCGAGAAGCTTACCATCCTTACCCGAAGGAAGAAAACCCCTCTTCTTCGCTATCTGCTTAGTCAACAACCTTGTGTACTCCGCTTCTGCCCCCGGAGTAACAAATAATGGCCTCGTACCCCCAACACTCGAAGAATCGGTAGTGGCAGGGTTAGTGTTGCTGCTTACATGAGTGCGGGCTCTCTTTGGTGCCATTGGAATTGATAAAGTGAGATAAGAGAGGTATGTAGAGAGATTTAGGATTTTTGAGAATAAAAGTGATGGAGATGGATTTTGTTAGGCAATAAATAACACACAGAGGGGGGTGAATGTGTTTACTATTTTTGTGCTTTTCTTGAATGTTTATGGTTGAATAAAGTAAACTAAATCTTGTAATGAAATGTGTTCATGTAGAATTTAAGCTTGCAGAAAATAAAGAACACAGATCTTCGAAACTCACTTAATTTTATATTAAAATTAAGACTGTTTTGCTACAAAATTTCTAGGCTCTTTGTTGATAAAGAACTTAGCTTCTCCTTGAGAGTGTTACATGAAATTTGATCTAAATTGTTACAACTAACTAAGGACCAGTGTTAACTTTATAACTCAGTTAACTGCTGGTTTACATAGTGTGTAATAAGACATGCTATTAGTTTTTCTAAACTGTCACTTATTATTTCTATTTATAGAAAAGTAGATCTTCCATTTCTGTCTTAGCATATCATTAGCATCCCGTGTTCACTTTAATCTTCCTCTATCAGTTAATTGAAGGGTTTTTAGCACATAAACGCAACGAAAACATAAATTTAATCTTAAAAAAAACCAAAACACTCCGCAAGATCCATGCGAAAAAAATAATATTTAATTCGTAGTTCAGTGTGTTTACCTTAAGAAGCTTTACGTTAATGGAAATATGGAGGTCTTTAATAGCGATCCAAGAACGATGAACGGAGATCCTTAGCAGCTGCTCCTCAAGTGTAAAGCACTCCACCGGTATCCACCAAGAAAATGATGTAATGAAGGAGGAGGAGATGGAGAGAATTAGAGTTTTGTAAATCTTTTTGGTTTAGGCAAAAATAGGGTTTATAATAGTATATTTATAGGCAAAATTTTCAGCTGAAAATTTTCCCATAAAACATTATTATTATTACCAAGAACCTATTCAGTGAGTAGTTACCGTGCAATTAATTCCTTCTAGCCTGCAATGTCATGATTAAATACAAGGCATGGAACTTGTGTCAAGCCTATCTTATTTAATCACTTGCTTTCCTATTCACTATGCTTAGTTCTATTTAATGTAAATTAGAAACTCCTTTCTAATTTCATTCACTCTGGCCAGAGATTCCTGAACTAACATAAGTGGATCAGCATTGAACATTCTCTTCCTACACTGGAAGGGGTAGATCCTTTATTGATCATACACTATATTCGTGTACAAATTCCTATACCCAGTAGAGCCCTTATAATTATCCCTTGAGACTAAGAACTAAACCAAAGCATAGTTCAGTGTACACAAGATGACTATGATGATCTCAAGTCTAAGGATATTTGTACAACTATCACTATGTGAACAACTGCTGACACGTGAGTGAACTCCATCAGTTGTTCAGTTATGTGAGTCATGTTCAGTGAACTTATTCTATAATAAGCACTTACATACTAGCTATAGTGTCACCACACAAATGTCTATGAGAACAGACATCCTTCATAATGAAGCAAACATAGTATGTACCGATCTTTGCAGATTATTAATTACCAGTTAATAATCCTACGACCAGGAACTATTTAACTTTAGAGTTATCATCTTTTAGGTCTCATTATTACGATCTCATCACAATCCATAAAAAGCTTTACTCTAAACTGTGGTATATCTTATTTAAACATTTAAATAGATAGAGCCCGCAATAAAAACAAAACAAGCCTTTTATTAATATCAATGAAATCAAAACAGATTACATAAAAGTTATTCCTAAATCCTCATACATGATTGGACTTAGGACATATCTCTTTCAATCTCCCACTTGTACTAAAGCCAATCACTCTGGTATCTAATACCCATCTTGTCTTTATGACGATCAAAGTGACTCTGAGAAAGTGGCTTTGTGAGTGGGTCCGCTACGTTGTTATGTGTGTCAACTCTCTCGATGTTGACATCTCCTCTTTCAACAATCTGAATTGCACCACCATTCAGAGTAAACACGTATCCTGACATGGATTTGCTATCACTTTCTGATTGAAAACTAGAGTCAGTATAACCCTCTATTTTCAACTCAGATTCACCACCAAAAACAAGAAAAATGCCCTGAGTCCTTCGCAAGTACTTAAGGATGTTTTTCACTGCTTTCCAGTGGTCTTCACCTGGATTGGACTGATATATGCTCGTCACACTAATTGAATAAGCAACATCAAGCCTTGTACACAACATCGCGTACATGATAGATCCTATTACTGAAGCATAAGGAATCTTACTCATACATTCTCTTTCCTCATGTGTCTTATGAGACATTTTTTCGGAAAGGGACACTCCATGGCTCATCGGTATGAGACCTCTTTTGGAGTTTCCATGCTAAACCTTTTAAGCACTTTCTGGATGTATGTACCCTGGGTAAGACCTATCATTCTTCTAGATCTATCTCTATAGATCTTCATATCGAGAATGTAGGATGCTTCTCCCAAGTCCTTCATGGTGAAGTTCTTTGATAGCTATACTTTGACTGATTATAGCATCAGTATATCATTTCTTATAAGAAGTATGTCATCCACATACAATACAAGAAATGTTACCGCGCTCCCACTAACCTTCTTGTAGACACATGGTTCATCTATGTTTTTGATAAAACCAAACTCTTTGATTGTCTCATCAAAACGGATGTTCCATCTACGAGAAGCTTGCCTTAAACCATATATGGTTCGCAGCAGCTTACACACTAGGTGTTCATTTCACTTGGAAAAAAACCCTCTGGCTGTGTCATATACACTTCCTCCTCAAGTTCCCCATTGAGGAAGGCCGTTTTCACGTCCATTTGCCAGATCTCATAGTCGTAGTAAGCAGCAATCGCAAGCAAAATCCGAATTGATTTTAACAGGGCTACATGCGAAAAAGTTTCATCAAAGTCAATCCCTTGCCTTTGTTTGAATCCTTTTGCCACGAGCCTGGCCTTATAGGTCTCCACCTGGCCATCTGCTCCAATCTTTCTTTTGTATACCCACTTGCACCCAATAGGCTTAACACCTTCAGGCGCCTCAACCATAGTCCATACTTGGGTGGTATACATAGATTCCATTTCGAATTTCATGGCACTATGCCATTTCTCTGAGTCAACACTACTCATAGCCTCATTATAGATCACAGGGTTGTCATCATCAATGATTGACAACTCATTGTCATTCTCAATGACAAGGCCATAATACCTCTCAGGTTGGCGAGACACTCTCCCTGTCCTACGAATGGGCTGTTCCACAGAAGGTTGTTCAGTCTGAACAGGTGTTTCCACTTGATCCATATTAGTTTGTGCTTCTTGAACTTCATCAAGTTCAATTTTGCTCCCACTATTTCCTTCAAGGATAAACTCCTTTTCCAAGAAGGTAGCATGTTTGGAGATAAACACCCGATGATCGGTATAAAAGTAATACCCCAAAGTCTCTTTAGGATATCCCTCAAAATTACATTTTACGGATCGAGATTCCAGCTTATCTGGGTCAACTTTTTTGACATAAGCTGGACATCCCCAAATCTTAACGTGTTTAAGACTCGGTTTCCTTTCTTTCCATATCTCATATGGTGTTTGAGGAACAGATTTGGAAGGCACCTTATTCAGTAAATATGCTGAGGTTTCCAATGCATAACCCCATAGGAATACTGGAAGATTCACATAGCTCATCATGGACCGAACCATGTCTAACAAAGTTCAATTTCTCCTTTCAGATACCCCATTTAACTGTGGAGTATATGGAGGAGTCCACTGGGAGACTATACCATTTTCTTTGAGATAATCTAGAAACTCTCCATTCAAGTATTCACCACCTCGATCTGATCGAAGAGTTATAATACTGTGTTTGGTTTGTTTCTCCACTTCATGTTTATATTCATTGAACTTTTCAAAGGCTCCAGACTTGTGTTTCATCAAATACACATATCTGAATCCAGATCTATCATCTATGAAAGTAATGAAGTATGAAAATCCACCCATGGCTTGCATAGACATTGGTCCACATACATCTGTGTGTACCAATCCTAGCAAATCTGCAGCCCTCTCTCCATGTCCACTAAATGGAGATTTGGTCATTTTACCCAATAGACAAGACTCGCATGTAGGATATGATTCAAAATCAAAGGGGTCAAGTAACCCTTCCTTATGCAATATCCGCAGTCTATTTTCACTAATATGACCTAGTCTACAGTGCCATAAATAGGTCAGATTTTTATCATCTCGTTTTCTTTTATTAGTTTGTTCAATCTGAAGTAAATCATGCTCTACGTCACATACATACAGACCATTATTTAAAATGCCACGTCTAAAAAGAACATTATCTCTAAGGATAGAACATTCATTATTCTTAATAATAAATGAAAAACAATCCACATCCAACATAGGAATAGAAACAATATTCCTCATAATAGAGGGAACGTAATAACAATTATTCAAAATAATAGTCTTGCCCGTAGGCATATGTAAACTAAATGATCCTACAGATATGGCCGCAACCTTTGCTCCATTGCCCATACGTAGAATCACCTCATCTTTTTCAAGATTCCTACTTCCCTTTAGTCCTTGCAACGAATTGCAAATATGAGAACCACAGGCGGTATCTAATACCCAAGTAGAAATTTGACCTAGTGACATATTAACTTCGATCATGAACATGCCTAAATCAAAAGCGGTAGTCTTACTACCCTTCTTCTTCTTCAATTCTGTAAGGTAAACCTTGCAGTTCCTCTTCCAGTGCCCCAACTTGTTACAGTGAAAACAAACAGCTAAATTAGGACCAGTCAACTTGTGAGCATCTAGTATGCTCCGGAGTGATAGTGCAGAAGACATGACGAATATAGTAAATCTGTAAATGATAAACACATAACAACACTTAGCAAATATTCAATTTCATTTCAAAATACTATATGAATCGGGTCTTTATTCATAAGTGCCTCCCACTAGTTTATCTAATTTTTTCAACCCCTATGTGAAAATTAAGCATTCATAATGCTAGTGGGAATAGGGATCCTACATTCCATCACACAACCTTGGCTGTGGCACGAAATGTCATGTGATGTTCAATAGGCAGACAACTCTTATCAATTACATTTATGTTATTCCCTAATATAAGTTTAGCCTCTTGAATAATTGAGTCACGGCTGTGGCACGACAAACTCAATATTCTAAGTCAAGTCTAACCCAACATTTCATACAATTGAATCAGTCTCCAACGGCCCACGACTGTAGCACGTACCGACCTTTAGATTTTAATTCAATGTACACATCTCTATGTAATATACAAGTATTTCTTATTTCGAAATCAAAGCCCTCGGCTGTAGCACGAAACGACAATGATTTAAAAATAAGAACCACTTTCTACCATATTGGAAGGCTATGACCGACACAAGCCCGTTGTGTCATTGGCCAATTACTACTTGATATTATTTAATTTTAGAGGGATTATATTACGTTACAATCATAATCATATTATAAAGAGATTCTTCCTTTTAAATTTAATATTTCAAATCAATAATCGATAATCAGATGATTCCCAGATCGGGTGGAGCATTGTCAAGAGGCGTCACTTAATAACCCTTTCTTACAGATAGAAATCCGTTGTTTACAGAATCATCCTTTCTCTCAATATTGAAAATTCATATTCAATTACGTGTTTCATAAACACAAGAATCTCATGATCGTATTCATAATATTTATTGTTAAGGCAAGAAACGATTCCTATTCTAGATTTTCTAGAGCACACCTTATATTGATTTAAGTTCACCTAAATCTATCATCGCATGGTAAACATAGGCATATATCTCATATATATAATTAAATAAACAAGTAAATGTAAAGTGCAATAAAGTAAATGTGTTTGGTTATGGCCCCATCCTATGTGATCTTTATCAAGCTCATGATAAAGATCAAGGTCAATCTAATATGGTGATGGAAATAAATACAACTACTTATTACATAAGTCTTCTTCTTTGTTTAGACTTCTTGTATGCCTCGTCTTCTTCTTTGTATCACCTCCATTGGATAGCCTTCTTGAGTCTTCAATTACATTACATGATTGAAAGTAAAACTAATCTAATGAACTTACAAGAATAACTCGAGTTACATTCAAGATTTATGATTACAAAGATTGACGACATGCAAGTCGTATTTAAAACCAAAACCAAAACCATTACACTATGGTCGAAAGGCCATAACCATCCACCATGCTCATACAACACATAAAAGCATGTTATAACACATAATCTGATCTTAACATATCATATTATCCATGATCTAATCATAAAAAGAAAATATGACAAAATCAGAAAAATTAGAATCAAATCAGAAAAACAAGAATCACTATTTACGGGCAGCAAACGACGTCAAACACCTTATAGACGAGTCGTTGATAGAAATAGCTATCAATTTTGTTCAGACGCTCGTTTACCTATGGAATAGGATATTCGTTTGCGTAAATCGGACACCAGACCCAGATTTCAGCAAATCTGCAGCAGCCGATTCAGAATCCGTATCTAATATGATTCTCATAATTAGAACAAACATAAATTATGCATATATCAGTATATATACAGATTACATAATCATCTTATGATTATACAACTCACATGAATATCATATATTTAAAACCATACATATATAAGCATATTATATCAACATCAAATCATGGCGAATAACGTATATGCTAATATATCGAAAACAGTTAAACACATAAACGAATTAAAAACTTTTCGCAAGTAGCTCTGATGCCATTGAAGGGTTTTTAGCACATAAACGCAGCAAAAATGTAAATTTAATCTTAAAAAAAACCAAAACCCTCCGCAGGATTCGTGCGAAAAAAATAATATTTAATTCGTAGTTCAGTGTGTTTACCTTAAGAAGCTTTACGTTAATGGAAATATGGAGGTCTTTAATAGCGATCCAAAAATGATGAACGGAGATCCTTAGCAGCTGCTCCTCAAGTGTGAAGCACTCCACCGGTATCCGCCAAGAAAACGATGTAATGAAGGAGGAGGAGATGGAGATAATTAGGGTTTTGTAAATCTTTTTACTTTAGGCAAAAATAGGGTTTATAATAGTATATTTATAGGCAAAATTTTTAGCTGAAATTTTTTCCATAAAATATTATTATTATTAACCCTTTATTATTCTCACTAATAATTAAAACACCTTTTAATTATTAATCCTTTTTCTAAACTCTTTAGAAATAATTCTCCCACTTGATATAATTTCCAAAAATTAAATTCTTAATTAATAATATTAAGAACCTTTTCTTAATTAATTTATAATCAATTAAATCTTATTTAATCAATTATTAAATTTGCCAATTAATTATTTATTTCATAAATAAATAATTATCAGCCATTATTAATTAATTCCTCCACCATTAAATCATTCTCTTTTATGGTGTGACCCTGTAGGTTCAATATTAAGCCGGTAGTAGATATAAATAATAATAAAACTATTTTATCATTATTTATATAAATTCTCTAATTCATTAAATATGATTAATTAATTAATCATATTTATTCTACATCGTGAGGGATACTTCTCAACATATCGCGACTATCCGGATAATACGAATTCACTGCTTAGAATACCAAGAACCTATTCAGTGAGTAGTTACCGTATAATTAATTCCTTCTACCCTGCAATGTCACGATTAAATACAAGGCATGGAACTTGTGTCAAGCCTATCTTATTTAATCACTTGCTTTCTCATTCACTATGCTTAGTTCTATTTAATGTAAATTAGAAACTCCTTTCTAATTTCATTCACTCTGGCCAGAGATTCCTGAACTAACATAAGTGGATCAGCATTGAACATTCTCTTCCTACACTGGAAGGGGTAGATCCTTTATTGACCATACACTCTCTTCGTGTACAAATTCTTATACCCAGTAGAGCCCTTATAATTGTCCCTTGAGACTAAGAACTAAACCAAAGCATAGTTCAGTGTACACAAGATGACTATGATGATCTCAAGTCTAAGGATACTTGTACAACTATCACTATATGAACAACTGCTGACACGTGAGTGAACTCCATCAGTTGTTCATCTGTGTGAGTCATGTTCAGTGAACTTATTCTATAATAAGCACTTACATACTAGCTATAGTGTCACCACACAAATGTCTATGAGAACAGACATCCTTCATAATGAAGCAAGCATAGTATGTACCGATCTTTGCGGATTATTAATTACCAGTTAGTAATCCTACGACCAGGAACTATTTAAGTTTAGAGTTATCATCTTTTAGGTCTCATTATTATGATCTCATCACAATCCATAAAAAGCTTTACTCTAAACTTTGGTATATCTTATTTAAACATTTAAATAGATAGAGCCTGCAATAAAAACAAAACAAGCCTTTTATTAATATCAATGAAATCAAAACAGATTACATAAAAGTTATTCCTAAATCCTCATATATGATTGGACTTAGGACATATCTCTTTCAATCTTTACCATTGATCTTGCACATTCTTCAAGCTGCTTTTTGTAGACTTGCCAATCCAGCTGTTGGATTGTTTGTTGATTGTTTATCTTGGATATTGAACTGATCTGCAACTTTTTACTTTGAGATTGTACCTCGTGATCTCCAGTTTAGGTCTGTAGAACACTTGACATCTCGATAAATATATAGGCTTATCGAGATCTCTAGTACTCTATATTTAGTTTGGCTTGTAGAGGTCTTCAGTTCTCTATAAGAGAATTTAGGCTTGTCGAGACCTCTGGTCTTCACATCTTCACTTTGACTTATCGATAACTCTTAGTTCACTAGTAGCTTCTTGATTTGTCGATATCTTAGAGTTCTCTAGTCAAATTTAACTTGTCGATATCTCAAAGTTCTCTAGTCAAAATTTAACTTGTCGATGTCTCTGAGTTCTCTAGTGAATTTTTGAATTATCGATATCTCTAACTTCTCTAGTAGACTTAGACTTACTCAGAGTTCTCTAATGAATGTAGACTTGTCGATAACTCTGAGTTCTCTAGTGAAGAAATGACTTGTCGATATCTCCAACCTTCATGTCTTCTTGACTTGTCGATATCTCATTGAGTTCTCTAGTAGCTTTCCTGACTTCTCGATAAGCCATTCTGGAGTTCTCGAATGACTTCTCTATAATATTAAATCTGTGACTTGTAGAGATCTTGACTTAGAGTATTTTTCCTAAAACAGATTTATTCAACTCCAAGCTTCTTCATAATTATTCTGAGGCATGATCTTCTTGATCTTCTTCCAGATAGAATTCTTAGGCTTGATACTGTTTATAGAAAAAGACTCCAGTCTGTTCCTTTGACATTTTTTCAGACTTTAAATGTTATAAGTACAAAATACAAATTAAGATAACAATACAACTTACTTAGGGTTGGCCCCAAGCTTAGCTGATTACCAAAAATAACAGTTCATTAATCTCCTTAGATCAGATGTCCATTTGACTTGCTTCATACTTTGATCAGGGACACTAATGATATTGTTATCTTCAGTGATCTTTGACATCATCACTTATATATTACAATCTCCCCCAACTTGTTCATTATGGAATTATGCACAAGTTCTGATAGATGATGTCAAAACTCTAACTAAATGCAGAAGTTAATCTCTAAATACAGAAGCGCATAAGTTAATCTCCTCATCTTGTCTTCTTTTGTGAGTTACATTTAGATTTACTCTTCTCTCCCTTTATCAAGAAGAGGATATTATTGTCCTGAAACATCCATCCAGCTGTTTTGATAGATATATTCTCCCTCTTTTTGACATTATCTCCAGGTAGAAAGACCCAGCTAGATGCACATTGTTCAAGCTTTTGTCATTGTCCATTTAGAACACTATCTGCAGCTTCAAGCTTCAGTGATATCTGTAGTGATGATTTCATCAAGTAGAACAGGAGTTTTACTTAGATCTGCAGAAGAAGTCTGTCAGCAACAAAAGTCCTAAGCTCTCTGTTCTTTTGAATAAGTAGTCTCACTACTTCTCACTAAACTAGTGTCATGACTGTTAAGAGTCAGAGTTCCCTCACAAGGATTATTAAATCCAGATACTCATCTACCTCTCCTTTTTCTAGGAAGGATCCTTCCTCTCTTATTTTCTGGTTTTCTCTCAATCTTTTCTCTTATTTTCACATGAAAGGCTCAATTGTTGTTTGACTTACAGAAATAAGAGGTGGCTGAGAAGAGTTGTCTGTGATCATATGATTAGGGGTAATCCATATAGGTCTAATCATACTCATTTCATCAGAAGAGTGAATACCAGTTTGATGTTGTGAGGTGGATGGTTCATCAGAAACACCTGTGACTGGGGTCACAGTTTAACTCACAGATTGCTCTGTGGTTTTGACAGTGTGTTGTCCTCCACTTATAGTGGGAACCTCCAATTGAATTGGAGGGGATTTGACTGGGTTACTGTCATGTACACCGGCCTCAAACCCTTGTGTGTCTTGCAACACAATGGCACTTAAATGTGCTATACTTGCCTCTCTCATGACAGTATCATAGGCAATTGTACTTCTAGCTTCGACTGCTAAGGCAGCTTCTGCTAGAGTTATGAGGGGAGTTGTTCCTTCTTTAAGGAACCTCCAATTGAATTGGAGAGGATTTAGATAGCTCCCCCACAGGATTACTACCCTCAAACCTTTTAGTCCGTGAAGATTGTTTTGTACATGAAGGTGCATTAGAGATATTCATGGGATCTTCAGTGAAAACTGAAGAATTCCTCATGTTTGTGGTGGTTCTTTTCTCAAATAACAAAACAACTGAAGAACATTTTTTGAAGTTTCTGTTCTTTTGTAAAACAGGTTTCTTTCAAGAGTCACCTGTGTGGGATTGTGTTTGAGTTTGTGTTTGTGTTGTTGTGCCTGGGTGAACTGCAGTTTGGTCTTGAAATGTATTAGCTGCAGTTTAGCACAAATGCCTATTGATTGATTATCTGAATTTCCTGTTGTTGTCTGAATAGATTGTGTTGGACCTGTACTGCATTGAACATATGTAACTTTTTGGAGTTTAATTAGACATATGCAGTGTAAGATATTTAGTTGCAAGCATTATTACAAAAAAGATAATAATCAATTGAGTTATAACACATAGCAATCATGACACAAAAAGGATTAAAAAAATTGAGAAAAAGTAGAATTTTCATTAATAATAGAAACAGAGTACATGAAGACATAGATTTCAACAAGTGAATCTTAATCCTAACTACTCTAGTTTCTGCTTCTTCTTCTCGGCTTCTATCCTTCTTGCTCGGCGCTGGTATGCTCTGGACATGGAGTGTGCAAGAGAAATGATTATCTCTTGCAACTCCAGAGCAGCAAGGCGTTGCTGCTCAGCCACCATGGCACGTCTCTCCTGCTCAAGAGAGACTTCTCCCTAAAATAATAGGAAGTTTATCTGATCGTCCCACGAGAGTTCGTTAAAAACGTCAAGGGGAACATCAAAGGGGCTGAAAACAATCCCCCTGATGCGGACACACAGTCCAAAAGGGTCATAGTAGACTTGTCAGCCAAATAAAGAGCGGGTTGATAAACTCCATTGATAAGCTTGTAGAAGATCGGGACAACCATTGGAGAGAGATGAACAAGAAGTGAGTTTTGAAGTTAGGATGTTTGTTGAGAAAGAGAGTTATGATGAATAATGAAGAGAGAAGGGTTTGAATTTATAGAAGGAGAAAATAAACCAAGAGACTCTTGAATTGTCCGGTTAATAACTGTAATAATCACACAAACATACTTTACTAGTATCAAGACAGTTAGAAGTGACTTAACTTTCTAGTTACTATTCCCCATGCAAGTACTCAAGAATCTTAGTTCACTTTCTAGGTTAACTATTCCCCATGGAATTAAACAAGTACCCTTACACAAAAAGTAGTCCTTCCTATCAACAAAATATTCCACTGGCTAACTCATCAAAACAAATACTGATAAGGAATTATTTTGAATAAATTCAAAACACATAATTAGCATATAGTTAAATAAATTTAACTATTATCAGCATTCTCAAAACATCATATATAATGTACTAGTCTACTTTCATTAGACTAACATATTCCACATTAAAAAAATTGCACATAAGCACGTAAATGTGTCAATAAGTCTGAGTAATTATAGACAAAGTATGTCAAAAGTATTTTGATGAAAATAATTTATGAATTAAATTATTTCAGTTTTTCATACTTTTTGCTTCTTTTGATCTGTTATTTATTAACTTCATATATTTAGGATATGAATTAATAAATATTCAGTTTGCTTAGAATTTTGAGAAATTCCAAGTTAAAATATGTATCGAGATGTCTGGGTATTTATAGTAAAAGTATATGACTTGTCGAGAACTCAAAAATAGATATTTGGGGTCTTTCTATCGAGAAGTCATTTTAAGAGATGAAATACATATCGAGAAGTCATTTTAAATTACTCTTCTAGAGAACTCAAAATTGACTTATCGAGATGTCGAATAAATACCCAGTTTGTCCAAAAAGTGGACTGAATTAATTTTAACTTTTATTTGAATAAATTCAAAATGAAATAAAAATGAATTTTCCAAAAGTATTTTACCAAAATAATTTGTTAATTTAAATTATCTCAGTTCTGAGTTATTGATAAGTCAAAAATTGTACTTGTAGAGAACTCCGTGAATAAACACTACTAGAGAACTCTACAAGGACTTATCGATAAGTCATTTTTAAGCCTATCGAGAAGTCACTCGAGAAGTCAGTAAATTGACTTATCGAGGACTCACTCGAGAAGTCCTAAAATGACTTGTCGAGAAGTCAGTTTTTACTTATCGAGAACTCAGTTCTCTATATACTTTTGGTTTTTATAAATCTTCCTTATGTTAATTTTACATATTAAGAATGTATATTAACAACTGAGCAGTTTACTTAGAATTTGAAAAATTCCACGTTGAGTTTGAATTTGAAAAACAAATATGCAGAGATTTCTATAATATTTATAATTCATATTTCAGTTAATTTCCAATTTAATCAAATTAATTTTGATTTATTGGAGATTAATCTTCTACAAAACATTAGCTGAGTTCTTTCCTTAGGATGAAGAGTTAAGCATTCAAATTTCACCTACAAGTCTAGTGAAAGTTGCTTCATCCAAAGGTTTAGTAAAAATGTCAGCTAATTATTTTTCTGTTGGTACAAAAATGAGCTCAATGGTACCATTTGTAGCATGTTCTCTGATGAAATGATACCTCACATCAATGTGCTTTGTCCTACAATGATTAACTGGATTAGCTACTATAGATATAGCCCTAGTATTGTCACACATAATAGGAATTTTGTGTAACACTAGGCCATAATCCATTAGCTGATTTCTAATCCAAAGCACTTGAGCACAACAACTTCTTGCAGCTATGTATTCAACTTCAGCTGTAGAAGTTGATACAAATTGTTATTTCTTGCTATACCAAGATACAAGTCTTTGTCCAAGAAATTGACAACTTCCACTGGTACTCTTTCTGTCAACCCTGCATCCAGCAAAATCTGCATCTATGTAACCAACAGCTTCAAAACCAGTTCCCTTAGGATACCATAATCCCAAGTTTGGAGTTCCCTTCAAGTATCTGAAAATCCTCTTTACAACCATCAAATGTGATTCTTTTGGATTGGCTTGAAATCTTGCACATAGACATATTGCAAACATGATGTCTGGTCTACTTACTGTTAAATAAAGCAATGATCCAATCATCCCTCTATAGCTTGAGATATCTACACTCTTGCCCTTTTGATCTTCTTCCGACTTTGTTGCAGTAGGCATAGGTGTAGATGCAGGTGAACAATCAACCATTCCAAATTTTTTCAATAGATCCTTGACATATTTAGTTTGGCTGATGAAGATACCATCACTTCTTTGACTGACTTGAAGTCCAAGGAAGTAACTCAGTTCCCTCATTATACTCATTTCATATTCACTTTGCATAAGCTTAGAGAATCTTTGGTAAAACTACTCATTAGTAGAACCAAAGATGATATCATCCACATAAATCTGAACTACGATCATATATTCACCATATTTCTTGTAGAAGAGAGTCTTGTCTATGGTTCCTCTAGTAAAACCATGCTTCAGTAGGAAATCTGATAGTGTGTCATACCAAGCTCTAGGTGCCTGCTTTAGTCTATATAGAGCCTTGGGTAACTTGTACACAAAATTTGGAAATTTTGGATCCTCAAATCCAGGAGGCTGTTGCACATAAACTTCTTCTTCTAACTCACCATTCAGAAAGGCACTTTTGACATCCATTTGATACACTTTAAAGTTTGAATGTGCAGCAAATGCTAGGAAAATTCTTATAGCTTCAAGTCTTGCAACTGGAGCAAAAGTTTCATCATAATCAATTCCTTCTTCTTGTGAGTAATCTTTTGCAACCAACCTTGCTTTGCTTCTGGTAACTATACCATTTTCATCCATTTTATTCTTAAACACCCATTTTGTTCCAATAATGCTTATGTTCTTTAGTACAGGAACTAACTTCCAGACTTTGCTTCTTTCAAACTGATTCAGCTCTTCCTGCATGGCAGATATCCAGTCAGGATCCAGTATAGCTTCATCGATTTTCTTAGGTTCTACTTGAGACTGAAAATATGCATGTATGCACTCATTAGGTTGCAGTTCTAGTCCTTACACCAGCAGTAGGATCACCAATAATTGCTTCTCTAGAGTGACTTCTATCCCACTTTTTTGTATGTATTTGTTGACTTGTGCCTTCATCCTCTACTTCATTGTTGGTATGACTGCCAGTTCCTTCTTCTCTTTCTCCCAATGAGTTTGTGCTATCAAATTTAGGTGTCTGAGCTGAACTTCCATTTTCATGATCTTCCTGTTGAGTAGTCTCTTTATTTAATATCTGTTGTGCATCAAATTCATCTTCCACATCAGAATCACTATCAATGTTGAGGTTTTTAAATGCAAGGGCTTCAGCTTCATTATCATCAAGGCATTCCAAGCCTGGACATTTGTCATCATCGAAGGTCACATATCTGCTCTCCATAATCTTCTTTTGATCAGTCACATAAACTTTGCAGGTTGTTCTTTCCAGTGAATATCCCATAAAAATTACTTCAAATACCTTTGAGTCAAATTTTCCCACATATTCAAAGTTGTCTTTCAAAATGTAACACTTGCTTCCAAACACATAAAGATGCTTTACAGTAGGCTTTCTCTTAGACATGATTGAGTAGGGTGACTTGCCATGTGCCTTGTTAATGAGATATATGTTCTGAGTATAACATGCAGTGTTAACATCCTCTTCCCCGAAACTTGTTGGTAACTTGGAATCTTGCAGCATTATCTTGGCAGCTTCAACCAATGTTCTGTTCTTTCTCTCAACTACTCCATTTTGCTGATGTGTTCTGGCAGCTGAGATTTCTTGAACAATTCCTTTACCTTTGCAGAATTTATTTAATGTAGCATTTCTGAATTCTGTTCCATTGTCACTTCTCAATCTTTTCACACAATTGTAATCTTCAGCATGTTTTTCTATTTTCTTGATGGGCTCAATTATAATGTGTGGAGTTTCATCTTTAGAGTACATGAACTCTACCCAAGTGTATCGTGAGAAATCATCCACCATCACAAGTGCATATTTGTTAGTTGAAATTTATAAGACATATACTGGCCCAAATAAGTCAATGTGAATAAGTTGCAAGGGTGCACTTATAGAATTCACCGTTTTTGACTTGTGACTATATCTTTTCATTTTTCCTTTCTGACAAGCTTCACAAACTTTAACTTGATCAAATTCCAGCTTGGGCATGTTTCTTACTAACTCCTTTCTGACTAAGTTGTTAATTGCCTTGAAATTCAAGTGAGACAACTTCTTATGCCATAGCTTGCTTTGTTCTTCTGATGCCTTGGTGTAGAAGTAGCAAATACCATCCTTATTTGTTGAGTCCAAGTCTGCAACAAACAAGCTTCCTTTCCTTGCTCCTTTCAGAGCAACTTCACCAGTTTTCTTGCTGGTAAAAGTGGATTCTTCTTTGTTGAATAAAACTTCAAATCCTTTGTCTGTAAATTGGATAACACTGAGAAGATTCACTTCAAGACCAGCTACTAGTGCTACATCATCAATGACAATATTTTCAGAAATAATCTTGCCGTATCCCATTGTGAATCCTTTGCTCTTGTCTCCAAAGGTCACCAATGGGCCAACTTTCTCCTCAAACTGTGATAGCAGGGCCTTATCACCTGCCATATGTCTGGAACATCCACTGTCAATGATCCATATGACTTTCTTCACTTTGCCCGGCACACAATGAGATTTAGGTGTGTTTAGTGACCCAAACAGTGTTGGGTACTTTCTTCTTGTTAACTGATTTAGCAAAAGTAGAATGAGTTGTTTCAGATAAAATAAAGTTCAATGATTGTTGTGCATTTTCCCTTTCTGATGTAGACTCAATTTTTGTTTTTTTTTGAGGTCTACTCTCAGTTTGTGGCAACTCTTCATCACTTTCAGGTTGCAAGGGATGTAGTCAAACTTATCACAGAATGAGTAGGGATCATTTAAATCTGCTTCATTGTAGTTGCAAGCTCCTTCCGTTGGCTTACTAACAACCTTTTTACAAAGGTGATTTAGATGATTTGCAGATCCACATTTTTCACACTGCTTTCCAGGAGCATCTGCAACATAAGCCAGATTATTGCTTTTATTTCTCCCTATTATCCCATTTCTATTTTTCTTCTTCTTTCTTGCATCTTCAATCTTTATTTCTTTGATAGGAGTCTTGGTGCTTTAATTGTCCATGAGATTTTCTTCAGCTTTGGAAGATTGAATTGAATTTGCATTTGTATTTTTCTTTTCATTATCCTCATCTGTAATTTCTTGCTTGATGATCAATTCTTCTTCACTAAAGTTTACTTCACAAGTCTTGAACACAGGTGACCCGACATTTCTCAGCATTGCTGGAACATTTTCACTCTCTGTTGCTTTTCCTCTGTCACTTATGTTTTTCTTTTTGCTGTTCAAGGCATCATAATCAAGACCAATAGCAATGTTTGCACATGGTTTGTTTTTCTCATGGTACTGACCAACCAATTTAAATACATTCCTGAAGGACTTCAACTTTACTTCATTTTTTTCCAGTTTTTCCATTAGCACAACCTCAATCTCATTTGCACACTTGAGCTTGTTCTTCAGATAACCATTTTCTTGTTTCAAGGCTTCAAGCTCCATTATCAATAATTTAGTTCCTTGTGTTTCATTCTCAAGCTTCTCATTCATTTTTTTCAGTCTGCTCACTTCTTCATTTGCAGCCACCATGCTTGTATGAATGTGAAACATTTCTATGCTCATCTTTTCAACAGTTTCCTTATATTGATTCACATTTAAATCAGTGGAGGTAAGAGTTGGTACCTGTGATTTAGATGAGGATGATTCTCCTTGCTCAAAGGCCATGAGTGCATAGTTTCCAAGTTCTTCATCTTTATCATTTTCAGAGTCATCCCAACTTTTACCTTCTGCAATATAAGCTTTGTTTTGCTGTTTCTTCAGAAGAGCTTCATACTTAGCTTCAAGTTCAAGATAAGCTTTATCTTTCTTTGCCTTCTTGGGTTTCTTGCATTCTGTAGCAAAGTGGCCTAGTTCATCACAATTGAAGCACATTATCTTAGATTTGTCAGCAGATCCAGTTTTGTAGCCATTCTTGCTATCAGAATTGTACTTCCCTTTTTCCTTCCAGCTGCTGTCTTTGTTGAAAGACTGTCCTTTATTCTTGAAGTATCTTGGCTTCTTTACTCTAATATTAGAGAATTTCCTAGCCAAATAGTCCATTGACTGATCTAGCTCATCCAGTTCTTCAAGAGTATAGAACTCATCTTTTTCCAAGTTCAGAATGACTTATTCTTGTGAATCATTTATTCTTTGCTCACTTGTTGAGGCAACTGGAATTTGAGATCTTGGTTCATCATTAGATGTTTGACTTTCATTTACAATTAAAGCACTTAAGCCATCTATAACATGTCCTTGGCCAGATCTCAATGATTTTATCTAAATCATTTCAAGTTCATATGTTTTGAGAATTCCATATAGAACTTCCAGTGTTATCCTACTCAAGTCTCTCCCTTCCCTAATTGCTGAGATTTTCTGTTCCAAATGATCAAGGAGAGTAAGCAAGAACTTCAGGTTCACTTCTTCAGCTTCATAGTATTTGTCATGGAGCTGCAAGTCATTTATCAGCTTGTTAAATGTAATAACCCCAAAAATTTTGGACTTTTTTGTAACCTTTATGAATAGTGATTTTACTGATTATGCTGAATAAGAAAACTTTTCATGCCACACTATGTAACAGTTCTTTTATTGATATTCTGAGATCTTATTAGTACTCTATATGGTATATAAGTGTATGTAAAGAACGTCAGAATCCAAATTCGAACACTTTGATTTTTTCCGAAAATCCACCAGATACCGAAAGAATTGAGTATAAGGTAACATGATTAAAAAGGATTTAAATTCAAGGATTATAAGAGAGGATCATAAAAAGGAATATAAAATATTGAGAAAGGTTTAGGGGAACCCAAATAATAAGATCCCGGGTATGATCCCTCAAACGATAAACGAGAACGAAAGTTAAGCAAACCGTATAACAGATAAGCGGTCATTAGCCAAGTAATTAAAGGTTAATCAAAGAGGTTATTGGATGATGATATCATCCCACCAACAAGGAGATGACAAGTGTTAACAAGATGACTTAAGCATGGTGACATAAGCATGACTAGTGGAAAGGATGGTTGGTTGATTGTGAGCCATGCATTTTTCACCATGGTAAAAATTAATTAACATCAAAAGAGTAGCAACCAAGCCAAGGAAAATCATAACACATTTTGAAGGTTGACTTTGCTAAATAACCAAGAAGCTCTCGGCTTCTTCATTCCAAGCAAGAACAAAAAATCAATTTCCAAGATCCAAGCTTTGATAATTTGCAAGGTAATTATCCAAGGTTCCTTATACTTAGATATGGCTATCCTAGGAATCTAAGCCAAACATTCCTTCACAATATTTTTCAATAAATCATTGAAGAAGAGAGTGAATAGTGTTTTCAAGAATTTTAAATTTTTGATCTTGTGTTTTTGTTTGGATATAGCTTTTGTAAGAATTTTCAAGGGTTGTTTCATGCTCCTTAGTTACTTCTACTCACCAAGGAAGGTATAATCTCATACTCTAGCCTTACTTTTGAATATTTAGAGCTTGTTATGATTGGTATAGTTCATGCGAAGCATGATTCATGTATATTTAGAGTTTGGTTGGATTTGTATTGAGTTTGAGTTGTAAATCTTGGTTATTGGTTAATGAACTTTAGTATAGCTAGTAGTTCATGTTTGGGGTAGTATAAATTGGAAAATCTTGAGATGTTGGGACTGATTAGTGAGGTTTGGATGGGGTTTGGTTGTAATGTTGGTTGTGAGTTGGTTTGTGATTGATTTGAAGTGGTTGAAACTTGGTAATCGCGTAAACATAGCCGTCGTAATGCCTGTTTTTATACACCTTCTTGTTCTTAGTATTCGGGATAGAAAGGTAACTAATGAATCTATAAATTTGCCATGCTTAGCTAGATTGTGTCGTAAGCTTCATTTTGATATGTGGTTCGTTTGAATCCGATGTACGGTTTAGGAGAAATGACCATTTTAAGTAACGACATTTCGCGAACGAACCATTTCCCCTCGCCTTACTTTGAAACCTTGGTTAAGGTCCTTAAATGACTATTTGGAGTATAAAATAATTAAGTAAGGTTAAAGGGTCAGTTGGT
The DNA here is from genome assembly GCF_009905375.1 of Apium graveolens. NCBI lineage: Eukaryota > Viridiplantae > Streptophyta > Magnoliopsida > Apiales > Apiaceae > Apium > Apium graveolens. Next base: position 268,854,443 of record NC_133648.1, read on the forward strand.
AGGGTATTCACGAAAGCGTTGCCTTAAAATTCTTAACGGTTAATTTATTAAAAATGGTGGAGCCGAGGGTACTCGAGCGACTTATGTGAATCGTTAAGCGCAAAAGCGAACGTTAGGGCCTAATTGGTTAAAGACTAGTTCCTTAAGTGACCGTGGTTTAATTCCAACTTATATGTTATTTATAGGTTACCAGACTCGCCCCAGGCCTTTTACCACACCCAGTCGCTCAGGCAAGTTTTCTACCCATTATACTGTTATTGTGATGTATATATGTATATACATTACCTTGTGATAAGTGCATGCTTGTTATTAGCAAATCTTGCGATATATTGGAGCATGCTGATATGGTATATATGCATGCCTGTTTCGTAATCTTGATATCTAATTGTTGATTCAAATGCTTATAAGTTGCATAATACCTATGCTAGAGATAAGCAGTAGTTGCGTATACCCTTAGTATAGGGGACCCAAAGGTGAACATTTTTTCTAAACCGGGAGTCGATGTTCCCGAGTATAGTATATATATATATATTTATATATATATATATATAGTTTTCTATAACTACTAATCGGATAAGGTATATTCGATAGTTTTGAATAATAATCAAACTTATTTTCGATTATTCAAATAAATATCGTACTTTCGTATAAGTATATCTTTTGTTATTTATTGTTCATTTCAAATATGAGTTTTAAAACTTCTACTTCAAATATTTTTATAAAGATTATCCTTATGGGAATATTATTTAAATAATAATATTCAGATATTTCCTAATATATCGGGATGGATTTATTTTATTAAATCATCATTACTCTAAACATTCTTTAAAATATTTTTGAGTCTTCAAAATGATATTAAAAGTTAGAGCGGATCCCAAAACTCGTTTTTAAATTTAAGATCTTCCTTTCGAAGGGGATTTAAATACTCGCTTAAAAATCCGAGGGATCCGGCTCTTTGGTGTATTTTATGTTCGTAACGAGGTTGCTGTTTTGATAAAAGAATTTGATTACTTTCCCAACGTTCGGGAAGTAAGTCCATCTAATTGAGTCTGCATAAGCGACAGGCCGGGGTACGGTCTATCAAAGTGTAAGTGGCTGGGTGGCAGTCCATCAACGCGTAAGAGGCCGGGTGGCGGTCCAGCACAAGGTCCTAATGCGGTCAGGGTGATGACCGGTGGGAGATTCATCCATCTACTAGTAGAAAAGGTTACATATTGGTATCTTTTCCTGATCAGCAAGATATCAGTTTTATGCCAAAATTCTCTTCTTTCTAAATTCATTGGATATGACAACTCTGTTTATACTTTTCATAGCAGAGGTTTTCAGGGAAGGTATGAGCGATGTATATAGGTATATATATATCAGGACTTAATGAAGTATCTCGTAACTTCATTTCTTTTTAATTAAATAATTCAAGGATTGAATCTATTCAGGTCTTAAGTTGAGGTCCCATCTATATGATGAACCTTTGAAAACTTATTATACTTTGAATAGTATTAGTTCAAGTAGTTTTCTAAAATGATATAAGTATAGTGAAGTAATTGGTAACTTCATCTCCCTTTAAACTTATATCCAGTAAGTAGTTATCTTACATTTGATAAAGATTCCAGTAAGTTATCTAGTTAGACACTTGCATTATTGATTACACTATATATTATCTTGCGAGCTATAATGCTCACTCTTGCTTCATTTCTTCATCACAGAACAACAGTTAGGAAGGATGGCTAGACTCAAGCAGACCCAGCGCAGGAGCGTGGGAAGCGTCCCGCATTTTCCCGTTGATGTCATAGCTGCTATAGCTGCAGAGGTAGATCTATCTGTAGATCAGGCATTCTACTTTTGGGAATCAATTATGTATAGTTATAACTTGTGGCAGATAATGGAAATTAACTGTAAACTTATTAAGTAATCATTTTGGGTTGTAATAACTTTTAAATTATGGATTCAAGGACTTGTACTTATTTCAATTTCATCTCTGAGACTATAACGGGTTGTGGTGTGTGTTATTGTGGGGTCACAGCATAAGGTTATTTATTTTTAATTAAGTTAAGTGATATTTATGGAAAGAAAGACCATGACGACCTGGATCCCCGACCCCGGATCTGGGGGTCTTACATTAAATTTCTCAAACACTTCAGTAATACTCTCCTTTGGCTTAGCCATGAAACCCTCATACTGTGAAATCAGTATCCTTCTCTGATTTGACCTAACTTCTTTAGTTCCTTCACATAGTATCTCAATCTTTTCCCATATTTGCTTGGCAGTGTCACAGTTACAATGTTGTTGTACATCACATTATCAAGTGACTCAATCAATATTAATTGCAAGTTGCTACAGGGAAACTTTCTCTTTTTTAGGGTCACTATACTCAGAAGGATCTTTTGGAGCATAATGAGCTGGAATAACCATGTCTCCATCTGTAGATTCCTCAACTCTAACCATAGGAATGAAGGGTCCATTCTTGAGGATCTGAATGTAGAGTGGATTGGCTATCCTGATAAACAATATCATTTTCTTTTTCCAAAGAGTGTAGTTAGTTTTGTCAACAGTAGGAATTCTGATGCTACTGAATTTCTGTGTATTCATTCTTCCAAGATCTTGAATCTGTTTACTTTCAGATTTTACTCTGATACCACTTGTTAGGAAATGAATAACACACAGAGGGGGGTGAATGTATTTTATTATTTTTTTTGCTTTTCTTGAATGTTTATGATTGAACAAAGTAAACTAAATCTTGTAATGAAATGTGTTCATTCAGAATTTAAGCTTGCAGAAAATAAAGAACACGGATCTTCAAAAGTCACTTAATTTTATATTAAAATTAAGACTGTTTTGCTACAAAATTTCTAGGCTCTTTGTTAATAAAGAGCTTAGCTTCTCCTTGAGAGTGTTACAAGAAATTTGATCTAAATTGTTACAACTGACTAAGGACTAGTGATAACTTTATAACTCAGTTAACTGCTGGTTCACAGTGTGTAATAAGACATGCTATTAGCTTTTCTAAACCGTCACTTGTCATTTCTATTTATAGAAAAGTAGATCTTCCATTTCTGGATTAGCATATCTTTAGCATCCCGTGTTCACTTTGATCTTCCTCTGTCAGTTAATCTTTACCATTGATCTTGCACATTCTTCAAACTGCTTTTTGTAGACTTGTCAATCGAGCTGTTGGATTGTTTATTGATTGTTTATCTTAGATATCGAACTGATCTGCAACTTTGTACTTTGAGATTGTACCTCGAGATCTCCAGTTTAGGTCTGTAGAACACTTGACATCTAGATAAGTATATTGGATTATCGAGATCTCTTGTACTCTATATTTAGTTTGGCTTGTAGAGGTCTTTAGTTCTCTATAAGAGAATTTAGGCTTGTCGAGACCTCTGGTCTTCACATCTTCACTTTGACTTATCGATAACTCTTAGTTCACTAGTAGCTTCTTGATGTGTCGATATCTCAGAGTTCTCTAGTCAAATTTAACTTGTCGATATCTCAGAGTTCTTTAGTCAAAATTTAACTTGTCGATGTCTCTGAGTTCTCTAGTGAATTTTGACTTATCGATATCTCTAAGTTCTCTAGTAGGCTTAGACTTATCAATAACTCAGAGTTCTCTAATGAATGTAGACTTGTCGATAACTCTGAGTTCTCTAGTGAAGAAATGACTTGTTGATATCTCCAACCTTCATGTCTTCTTGACTTGTCGATATCTCACTGAATTCTCCAATAGCTTTCCTGACTTCTCGATAAGCCATTCTGGAGTTCTCGAATGATTTCTCTATAACATTAAATCTATGACTTGTAGATATCTTGACTTAGAGAATTTTTCCTAAAACAGATTTATTCAACTCCAAGCTTCTTCATAATTATTCTGAGGTATGATCTTCTTGATCTTCTTCCAGATAGAATTCTGAGGCTTGATACTGTTTATAGAAAAAGACCCCAGTCTGCTCCTTTGACATTTTTACAGACTTTAAATGTTACAATTACAAAATACAAATTAAGATAACAATACAACTTACTTAGAGTTGACCCCAAGCTTAGTTGATTACCAAAAATAACAGTTCATTAATCTCCTTAGATCAGAAGTCCATTTGACTTGCTTCATACTTTGATCAGGGACACTAATGATATTGTTATCTTCAGTGATATTTGACATCATCACTTAATATTACAGATGTATATAGGTGTATGTACATATAGGGAATTAGAATTAGGATTAGAATAGAAATGGGATATAAATATGGGTTTAGTGGGGATAATCGGATATTTTGATTGCTAGAATTTCGGGTATAAGGAAGGGAATAAACTTCTGTTGAACTCTATTTGTTGTTTTGATTTTTTGATTTTCAACTTTTTTGGGTCCAGGGCCTCAGCGCGGCCGCCCCGCCAGGCAGCGCGGGCGCGCCGTGTTTCTTCTGTTTCAGCGCGGCCGCCTCACTTCCCAGCGTGGGCGCACACACTCACTGTTGTTTCAGCACGGCCGCCCCGCTTCCCAGCGCGGACGTGCCGTGCTACTATAAAAAATGCCCTGTTTTTCTGATTTTTTTGTGTTTTCTTCTGGTTTTTCTTCCTTCTTTCTTCTACTAATGTAACACCCCCAGATCCGGGGTCAGGGATCCAGGTCGTCACGGTCCTTCTTTCCACAATATCACCTCACTTAATTAATAATACTAACCTTATGATGTGACCCCACACTAACACACACCACAACCCGTTATAGTCTCAGAGATGAAATTGAAATAAGTACAAGTCTTTGAATCCACCATTTAAAAGTTATTACAACCCAAAATGATTACTTGATAAATTTACAATTAATTGCCATTATCTGCCACAAGTTGTAATTATACATAATTTGATTCTCAAAAGTAGAATGCCTGATCTACCAATAGATCTACCTCTGCAGCTATAGCAGCCACAACATCATCGGGAAGACGCGGGATGCTTCCCACGCGCTTGCGCTGGGTCTGCTGGAGTCTGGCCATCTTTCCTAACTGTTGTTGTGTGATGAAGAAATAAAGCAAGAGTGAGCCTTACAGCTCGCAAGATAATATATATAGTGATAACAATAATATAAGTATCTAAATGGATACTTACTAGAATCTTTATCGTGAGTAAGGTAATTACTTACTGGATATAAGTTTTAAAACAAGGGATGAAGTTACCAAATACTTCACTATACTTATATCATTGATAAAGCTACTTGAACTACCACTGTTCAAAGTATAATAAAATTCACGAGGTCATCCCATAGATGAGACCACAAATAAAACTTGAAAATATTTGATCTTTGAAATATTTTGAAAAGAGATGAAGTTACGAGATACTTCATTCAATGGATACACCAGTAAAAATGTTTGACCCTGTCAATGCTTCGGCAACCACCCATTAGTAGCCTTTCAATCGAAATGCTACGGGTAATGTTGCAGAATTATCCAAATGGATGATGAACTCATTACGGGAGTTTACCGCGCCAGGAAGACCACTTACGATGATCAGTCGTAGTAGTACAACCCCACCATTTTCTACATGTAGAGGAGAACCTGTCGGATTTACTTGTCAACCGAACACTGAACTCCTAGGGAATGGACCGCCTTAGCGGAACTTCCAGGCCATTTGGGCCAATATAATAAGGCTGGGCCGGCGCTACTCGACCACTTACGCCACTCCTAGTTCAGATGAAATCCATGACTCTGAAACGTAAAGCTCGTTTCCCCCTTTCCCCAAGTAGAAACTTGTTGATACGGCTCCACCAAGAAGTCGTATCTAGTTGGAAAGGAAAACTCACCGATATTTCGCAGGCGATGCCTGTTAATGGATTAACTTGTTCCAAGAATTTTACTTCCCGAATATTGGGTAAGTAATCAAAAACTCTTTTACCAAGACAGCAACCTTGTTGCGAATATAAAACACACCACCGAGCCGGATCCCCCAGGTTTTGAGCGAGTATTTAAATCCCCTTTTTAAAAGGAAGATCTTAAATATAAAAATAGTTTTGGGATCCGCTCTAACTTTTGAAAATCATTTTAAAGACTCGAAAATACTTTAAAGAGTGTTTGGAGTAAAACTGATTTAATGAAGTAAATCAGTCCCCAGAATATTTAGAAAATGACTGAATATTATTATTTAAATAATATTCCCATAAAGAATAATCTTTATAAAAATAATTGAAGTAGAAGTATTAAAACTTATACTTGAAACGAGTATTAAATAACCAAAGATATACTTATATGAAAGTACTATCTTTATTTGAATAATCGAAAATAAGTTTGATTATTGACACCTTATTCTTTAATAAAATAAAGAATATACCTCGACAAATAATCGGAGTCATAGATCCTCAAATGAATATTCAAATAATATTCATTAAATAATATAAACTGAGTCATAAGCCTTCAAATGAATATTCAAATAATATTCAATAAATAATATAAAAGAGTCATAAGCCCTCCGATGAATATTCAAGTAATATTCAGATAAATAAATAAAAGGAGTCATACGCCTTCGAATAATATTCGAAATAATATTCAATAATAAAATAAAGTTTAAAGTTATCGAATAAACCTTATTCGATTAATAGTTTGGAAAAACTATAACCATATATATATATATATATATATATATATCCATATCCATATATACAAAATGTACTCGGGATCCTCGACTCCCGGTTTTAGAAAATATTTTCACCTTTGGGTCCCTATACTAAGGGTATATGCAAGTTACCGCTATCCTCTAGCATAGGTATTATCAACTGAACCAACAGATATATATTCCAAGAATATGAAACAGGCATGCATATATACCATATCACATGCTACAATATATCGCATCATTTGCTAATTATCCAACATGCATCTATCGCAAGATAATGCAAATACATATATTCATCACAACAACAGTATAACGGATAGAATACTTGCCTGAGCGACTTGGGGTGATAAAAGGCTCGGGACGAGTCTGGTAACCTATAAACAACAAGTAAGTTGGAATTAAACCAAAATCACTTGTAAATCTATACTTTAACTAACTTAGACTCTAACGCTTGTTTTGCGCTCACTGATTTGCTTAAGTCACTCGAGTACTCTCGGCTCCACCATTTTTAATAATTTAACCTTTATGAGTTTTAAGGCGATTCCTTCGCGGGTGTTTTACCAACTGCCTAACACACTTACCATAAATGTTTCATACATTAATTAACCCTTTTTGGTCTTTAACCTATGTTTCAAAGTAAGGCGAGGGGAAAAGTTTCGTTCGCGAAACGCCGTTACTTGAAACGGTCGTTTCTCCTAAACCGTGCATCGGAATCGAACGAACTACATATCAAAACGAAGCTCGTAACATGAGCTATCTAAACATGGCAGTGGTCATAATCTATCAGGAGGTTCTCGGGTCTTAATGCTATGCACAAAAACAGTCCAAAGAAAATCGGACGTTACGACGGCTATGTTTACGCGATTTCCCAATTTTAAACAACTCCAAATCATCTCACAATCAACCCACAATCACAACCCAATCCAAACTCCATCCATACTTTATCATAACAGCCCCAACAACTCAACATTAACAATTTATACTATTCTTTATCATGAATTTAAACTACACTTAAGTTCATTAATCAACAACCAAGATTTACAACTCCAAAAACATCCCAAAACCCACTAATCTCTACATACACAACCATCAAGCCTCTCATGAACTATAATACTCATATTATGCTCTTAACATTCAATAACAAAGCTTGGTTAAGAGATTATACCTTCCTTGAAGCTTTTTAACACAACACAAGAGCTTCGAATGCCTAAAGAACCTTGATCCTTGCTTGTATAACCTTAATCTTTCATAAAAATTCAAGAAAACTAAAGTTATTTCTTGAAGGTTACTATTCACCATCTTCTTCCTTGATTTATTGGAAGAGATTGTGAAGGAATTTGGAGCTTAAACTTATAGCATATCCATATCTATGTACAAGGAAGCTTAGATAATTACCTTGTGATTTAACAATGCTTGGAACTTGATTTTTGATTTTTCTTCCTTTGAAAAAGATGAAAAGCCGAGAGCAAGATGATGAGAATGAAATGATTTTGTGTTTTTTGATTTGTTTGGCTTAGCTTGGTTGATTTTTGTTGTTTGTTTTTGGTTAATGACCAATTTAACCTTGATTTTGTGTGGTTATAAACTAACCACATCTCCTTCCCTTTATGTCATGCTTATGTCATGCTCATGATATCATCCTCCCCCCTTTGTCCTCTCCTTATTGGTTGGATGACCTCATCATCCCTAACCTTCTTGATTAACCTCCTAATTATTTGCCTAATGACCGCTGATCTGTTATACGGTTCGCTTAACTTTCATTTTCGTTTATCGTTTGAGGGATCATACCCGGGATCTTATTACTTAGGTTCCCTTAACCTTTCTCAATATATTATATTCCTTTTATGATCCTCTCCTATAATCCTTTAATTTAAATCCTTTTTATCCTGTTACCTTTTTCTCAATTCTTTCCGTATCTAGTGGATTTCCGGGAAAAATCCAAGTGTTCGGAATTGGATTCTGACGATCTTTACATACACTTATATACTACATAGAGTACTAATAATATCCCATAAGATCAATAATAGAACCCCTACATAGCGTGGCATGAAAAGTTTTCTCATCCAGCAAAAACACTATTCATAAGGGTTTCAAAAATTTCCAAAAATTGGGGTTATTACAGTCTCCCCTCCTTAAAAGGATTCCGTCCCGGAATCAGATAGAAATGAATAGGGATACTTTCTTAGTATTGCACTTTCTAACTCTCAAGTCAATTTTCCCACATTGTGGTTCTACCATCAAACTCATACTAGTTTGATAACCCTTCTCCTAAGCACTCGTTCTTTTTCACTCTATAACCCTTCCTGGTTGCTCCATATAGGTTACGTCTGGTTGCATGTCTATGCGCTCATATGCCTCTATTTATCTGGCATCTGAATTACACTTCCTTAACATTGATACGTGGAACACGCTATGAACTTACTACATGATCGGGGGTAGGGCTAGCTCATGTGCTAACTTCCCAAACGTCTTAATATATCCGAGGGTCCAACAAATTGTAGACTTAGCTTTCCTTTCTTTCCGAACCTCATCAATCCTTTCCAAGGGATACCTATAACATTACTAGGTCCTCTATTTCATACTCTTTATCCTTTCGTGTCAAGTCAACATACTTATCATGTCCATCTTGGGCTACTACCAGCCGTCCTCTGATTAGATCTATCATATCCTTGGTCCTTTGGACTACTGCGGGTCCGAGCATCTTGCGCTTTACAACTTCATCCTAACATAAGGGAGATCGACATTGTCTTCCCTCAAGGATCTCATAAGGCGACATCTCGATAATGACACATGATCTATTGTCGTAAGATAACTCGATCCGAATTAAGTGATCATTCCAAATTCTTTCAAGTCTATTACACAGACTCTCATTATAGCTTTTAGCATTAGAGCTTTTGCTTCTCAATACCCATTCTTTTCCAGTTCGTAATCGCTACTGCCTTCCGTTCCTAATATTATACTAGTTATACTTTTGCTCGTTAGCGTTCTATAACCTTTTAATAACCACGTCAACCTTAGTATCACGAATGTGTTCCCATTCCGCATACTACCACCACTTTATTACTCCTTTTTCAGTTGTTTCTATTTTCCAAAGTTTGATTAATCATATAGAAGTAAAGGAATTTGTTGAGAAATCACTATGATCATGAACACTTGTTATATCGTATAGTTAGTACAGAAGGTGGCCAGCCTTTAGTACTTGACAAGCAATTAAACAATAGCTGGTATCCTACTCGGCTTCTATCACACAGATAGATAGTCATTCGGCAATACCTCCCCTTCTGGAAGGGTTGTTCTTCTCAGCTTATATGAAATGAAAAGAAGAGAAAAGAACGAATTGAAGAGAATGGTATATATGAAAAAAATATATACTGCCACAAAATATCTGGCTTGGAACCTACCTCTGAACTATAGAGGTCTGTCATAGGAGAACGAAACATATATATTTATATCAACATCAAGTGTTATAGCATCGTATTTCACATGCCTAAATATTTTCGCCATTCCGTCCATCATTCTATGGACCCATGCTCTTCCTCGAGCTTATACACAATCACCTTTGAAACTCCCTCGACATCGAAAATCGAATCTGGGATCTCATTCTAGACATCATCGTTACTAGAATTCTATGCTTGCACCGCAACCTTCCTCATATAGTAATACGACTCTCTTTTCATAAGAAGGAATAAATATTCAATAGGTAGATACTCTACTTAATTAGTCTATCAATGATAACTTACACATTACCACGACCCGATTAGTAGTACTCAATCTCAACATCCATTCCAATACAACTCTCATGGTTGTAATCAGCTCATTACTCGCAGAATCATTGCTGCCTTACTATGGTCCACCACTGACCCACTGTAGTCATTTATTTTCCATGAAGTCTTAATAGCTAACCATACGGAGTCCATACATCTCGTATCAAATCCTTCTAAGGAGGTAACATAATCACCATTCCTGATTCATGAAGAACACTCCTGATCCTGACATACATACATGACATGAAGCAGATAAAAGTGCAGAAGAGTTTCAATCTAAGCAATGATAGCAGGTTAATACCATTCTTAATCATACGCCCTAAATAGAAGAATTAACTCAAGAATTCATCTAGTCCTTTTTGAAACATGGTCCTGGCTTATCTCAAGATAGGATCTTCTAAGATAGATAGCCCGTTCATGGCGATTACACGAATTAAACCTTTACCAACTACTATTACGGTTGGGTATTGCACAGTCATCAGAAGGAATGTCAATCTTCCAAACCATAATTCAACCTTCACATTTTTAACCATCATCACTGTATTCTTTTGGCACACGCGCCTATAATTATCCACTTACCTTTAAAGTGTCGGCCACCTCTTTGGCCTTTCCTGATAGTAAAATTTCCTTACAGTCAATGTCACATTAACCACCTCCAAATAAATTTCTACCTTATTTCAATCACAGCTTATGTGAAAATGCTTTCCTTAAAATCTGATGAGTAAAAAAAAAAAAAAAATCACCATTTTTCCATAAGTTATTGCCTCAGTCTTTTAGAGGTTAATCACTGTCATGACTGACTCTCAATCATAATTAGAACATCTTTTATCTTAAGTCCTAATTGCCCTGAATAATTTCGACCATTACTGGTTCGATCCATACTTTCTCGTGGTTTAACATGTGCCCCACTTGGCAACATTATAATTACGTCATATTTCCTTTATCAACATTTCTATTCTTGAGAATTTTGAATATTACCTTTCTCCTTGTAAAACCTCTAAGGTTATCCTTGATTCGTTCCTCCTGTATTCCCTAGATACAGGGCATATCAACATACCCTTTACTAATACTAGAACCATTATCTATATGTTTCTGAAAAATTTTCTCCACTGATACTTAAAGGTCATCATTACCTTAATATTTTCCAATTCATACTGTCAAAACTCATACTATCCCTATTAAGGGTGAAATGCCAACCTGTATGCATTCCCCTAGGATTCATTTTAAGTTACCAATGTTCTATCCTTAATTCCACCTTTAAAAGGTACCTGCATCCTTCCATGGATAAATCAAGTCATATATCCTTGATAGATTATCTTATTCATCATTCCCACCTCGATAGTCTATACCTAACTTCATAATAGCATCCTTATTCAATATTGAGGTCAATCCATATGGCCTCCAAAAGATAACAATGGTCATCCGCTTTTCTTTCCTGATTTGGTAATGATAACATGGATGTTCTGGAAGATATTGGTCATGTTCAACGTGAACTTCTTCTTAATAATTCCTTATTTACTTTTGTTGTTTATCTCAACAGTCACCTCAATGTTGGGATATCTTTCATACCTGGCGTCTCCCTTTCTGGGTATCATGCCACCGGTCTTACACTTCTCATTCTTGAAGGTCACTTCCTTCATCCAATTTTCCTAGTTTCTTACTTCCTTGCCTCCTCAGTCTATCCGCGTCTCATTGTTTATCCTTCGAACTATCTCAATGTTTCCTCGAATCCTCCCAACTTAAAAGGGATAAAATATACATAACTCTTATGCCTTCAACCATCAATTTTAACTCATGGTGAATCACCCTCATCCTGACGATTACATACTCTTCTATTTCTATTTCTACGAGTCTTTAGGGTTTCCTCATGCCCAACTCCCTTATCATTCCTCAAACTCTCTTGCCTTTATATTCCTTTCTCTTATCGTTATTTCATGAACCAACACAACATAAGCATTGATTTCAAACATCCCGTCATTCTGGATTCGTGTCTTCAGAATGAATCTTGATAACTTTTACAACTTAGATTCATAATTCATCATACTCGTCTGCCTTTGTTCTGGCTCTAAAGCTTTTACACTATTCCATAACCTTGGGAATTACTTTCCCGAAAACAATTGGCTGAACTTTAATCAGTTTATTATAATCTCTTGCTCCGTGCCTTCCTTGGCCTTTCACCAGCAGGTGGTCTCTCTCTTAGGAGGGTGAGTGATAAAAACAGTCTTTTGTGATTCGTCAATCATTTAGAATCTCAAATGATTCCTATATTTCCTTTAGCCAGGCTCTTGCCTCGACTAGGTCAACTTGTTCCTTGGAACTCTGAGAGCTTAACGATTTAAAGGTCATGAAAGAATTTCCTGCCGCATTGTCCCCTCAGGGTGGTGGTTGGGGATAATAGTCTAAGTTCTCTTTAGACAGGTCCATGAATTGCCGTATTGGAGTACCGTCTCGGGTCTCCTTTCCTTACTCGACTTTTGTTTCCTCAGTCTAAATATTTCTTCCTACTCCCCATAATTGGAGTCATCTTTTAATTTAAAATCTTCATTTTCCACTTTATTATATTCCGGGTTCTTTATATCTTAATTGCGACCTCCCTGATTATTACGTTCAAGGTTTGCCCTTAATCTTATTCCTTGTGGGGGCATATTACTTGGAAAATTTTGAGAATCTCCGGATATTTGTCTTACTTACTTTGCTTAAGTCTTCCCCTCGTTTAGTCCTTGCACGATTGCAAATTATGAATTCTTAAGTTCGATAAACTTCATGACACTCTCTTAAGTGTTAATAGAGCAATTAACAATGTGATTTATCACAATCAAACTGATCTGAACTGAAATTAACGAATATATACATAACCATTTGTTCGAGGGTACAACAACTGAACATATTAAAGAGGATTACATCATATGAACTTATCGCTCCTATCCCAAAAGTACTACCATAGGTAGTCATCTCGTCATTAAAACTAATCATTCATAACTTAGGCTAATCCTCCAAAAGCGGTGCTACATGAGACCCTTGTTTGATTGCTCTGGCTCTGCGCACTACCATGGATTAAGAGATGCGAGCACGCACGACATCCCTAACCTGCTCCATCACAGAGGTGATGAGGTCTAAGATAGTCGCAAGTAGAGCTGGATCAACCTGACCCTCAAGATGGCCCCTAGCTGTAACATGGGTGGAAGCCTCAATCCTTTCCATGCTATACGCTAATCCTGCCGGAAGTATCCCACCCTCAATCCTTGGTGCAGTAAGTCGATCCAACAGATCACTCCTAACATTTCGGGCCTCTGACAGGCCACCCAAAGTCATATGATAATCAGCGATAAGAGAAGCCTGAGTGGTAGCATCTAGCAGTCCATGGGGGGCAGGTGGTGCAGACCCAGGAGATCCAAATGGATAACCAAGCACGGTATCAAGTGACAATGGTGCAGGGGATAAAGGTGGCATTTCCTCAGTATGTGCTGGGCTCTGTACAGGGGAGGGAACAGGAATTGGTGGAACCTCATGGATGTCTACAGGAGCCTCTGGAAGAGGGTCTGATACTGGTATAATTGGGGTCGTGGAAGGCCCCACTCCTTCTGCCCTCATTAACCTTTGTGCCCTTGGTAACTCTTCGTCCTCTAGTGCCACCCTCGCGGCCATTCTTGCTCTGGTAGTCGCCCTGACTACGGTCATCTGTTCCTCAACGGTCCTCTCTTCATTCTCATCAGGATCCTCCATGAGATCCTCCTCAGCCACAATCCTTTCCGGAATAACATCCTCAACCGCAGCATTCTCTATCTGAACCTCATCCGGTCCCTCATTAGGGTACTCCATCGGATTCACAATTTGATCTCCAACTTGTAATAAAACATCCTCATGCTGATGCTCCTGAACCTCAAGGTTTGGTGCCCCGCTGCCCTATATGAGAACAAACTATGTTACTATCACGATACCTATAAGGGTTCCCATAAGGGTTTTAACTGGCAGTGCTACGTTAGGTAGCCCGACTATGAACTTGGCAAGAGTTCTTATTATCTTAGTGAACTTTATTATCTTAATGTCCCATCATCTCTGAGGTTTATAACACTTAGCTCTGATACCATTTCTGTAACACCCCCAGATCCGGGGTCAGGGATCCAGGTCGTCACGGTCCTTCTTTCCACAATATCACCTCACTTAATTAATAATACTAACCTTATGATGTGACCCCACACTAACACACACCACAACCCGTTATAGTCTCAGAGATGAAATTGAAATAAGTACAAGTCTTTGAATTCACCATTTAAAAGTTATTACAACCCAAAATGATTACTTGATAAATTTACAGTTAATTGCCATTATCTGCCACAAGTTGTAATTATACATAATTTGATTCTCAAAAGTAGAATGCCTGATCTACCAATAGATCTACCTCTGCAGCTATAGCAGCCACAACATCATCGGGAAGACGCGGGATGCTTCCCACGCACTTGCGCTGGGTCTGCTGGAGTCTGGCCATCTTTCCTAACTGTTGTTGTGTGATGAAGAAATAAAGCAAGAGTGAGCCTTACAGCTCGCAAGATAATATATATAGTGATAACAATAATATAAGTATCTAAATGGATACTTACTAGAATCTTTATCGTGAGTAAGGTAATTACTTACTGGATATAAGTTTTAAAACAAGGGATGAAGTTACCAAATACTTCACTATACTTATATCATTGATAAAGCTACTTGAACTACCACTGTTCAAAGTATAATAAAATTCACGAGGTCATCCCATAGATGAGACCACAAATAAAACTTGAAAATATTTTATCTTTGAAATATTTTGAAAAGAGATGAAGTTACGAGATACTTCATTCAATGGATACATCAGTAAAAATGTTTGACCCTGTCAATGCTTCGGCAACCACCCATTAGTAGCCTTTCAATCGAAATGCTACGGGTAGTGTTGCAGAATTATCCAAATGGATGATGAACTCATTACGGGAGTTTACCGCGCCAGGAAGACCACTTACGATGATCAGTCGTAGTAGTACAACCCCACCATTTTCTACATGTAGAGGAGAACCTGTCGGATTTACTTGTCAACCGAACACTGAACTCCTAGGGAATGGACCGCCTTAGCGGAATTTCCAGGCCATTTGGGCCAATATAATAAGGCTGGGCCGGCGCTACTCGACCACTTACGCCACTCCTAGTTCAGATGAAATCCATGACTCTGAAACGTAAAGCTCGTTTCCCCCTTTCCCCAAGTAGAAACTTGTTGATACGGCTCCACCAAGAAGTCGTATCTAGTTGGAAAGGAAAACTCACCGATATTTCCCAGGCGATGCCTGTTAATGGATTAACTTGTTCCAAGAATTTTACTTCCCGAATATTGGGTAAGTAATCAAAAACTCTTTTACCAAGACAGCAACCTTGTTGCGAATATAAAACACACCACCGAGCCGGATCCCCCAGGTTTTGAGCGAGTATTTAAATCCCCTTTTTAAAAGGAAGATCTTAAATATAAAAATAGTTTTGGGATCCGCTCTAACTTTTGAAAATCATTTTAAAGACTCGAAAACACTTTAAAGAGTGTTTGGAGTAAAACTGATTTAATGAAGTAAATCAGTCCCCAGAATATTTAGAAAATGACTGAATATTATTATTTAAATAATATTCCAATAAAGAATAATCTTTATAAAAATAATTGAAGTAGAAGTATTAAAACTTATACTTGAAACGAGTATTAAATAACCAAAGATATACTTATATGAAAGTACTATCTTTATTTGAATAATCGAAAATAAGTTTGATTATTGACACCTTATTCTTTAATAAAATAAAGAATATACCTCGACAAATAATCGGAGTCATAGATCCTCAAATGAATATTCAAATAATATTCATTAAATAATATAAACTGAGTCATAAGCCTTCGAATGAATATTCAAATAATATTCAATAAATAATATAAAAGAGTCATAAGCCCTCCGATGAATATTCAAGTAATATTCAGATAAATAAATAAAAGGAGTCATACGCCTTCGAATAATATTCGAAATAATATTCAATAATAAAATAAAGTTTAAAGTTATCGAATAAACCTTATTCGATTAATAGTTTAGAAAAACTATAACCATATATATATATATATATATATATATATATCCATATCCATATATACAAAATGTACTCGGGATCCTCGACTCCCGGTTTTAGAAAATATTTTCACCTTTGGGTCCCTATACTAAGGGTATATGCAAGTTACCGCTATCCTCTAGCATAGGTATTATCAACTGAACCAACAGATATATATTCCAAGAATATGAAACAGGCATGCATATATACCATATCACATGCTACAATATATCGCATCATTTGCTAATTATCCAACATGCATCTATCGCAAGATAATGCAAATACATATATTCATCACAACAACAGTATAACGGATAGAATACTTGCCTGAGCGACTTGGGGTGATAAAAGGCTCGGGACGAGTCTGGTAACCTATAAACAACAAGTAAGTTGGAATTAAACCAAAATCACTTGTAAATCTATACTTTAACTAACTTAGACTCTAACGCTTGTTTTGCGCTCACTGATTTGCTTAAGTCACTCGAGTACTCTCGGCTCCACCATTTTTAATAATTTAACCTTTACGAGTTTTAAGGCGATTCCTTCGCGGGTGTTTTACCAACTGCCTAACACACTTACCATAAATGTTTCATACATTAATTAACCCTTTTTGGTCTTTAACCTATGTTTCAAAGTAAGGCGAGGGGAAAAGTTTCGTTCGCGAAACGCCGTTACTTGAAACGGTCGTTTCTCCTAAACCGTGCATCGGAATCGAACGAACTACATATCAAAACGAAGCTCGTAACATGAGCTATCTAAACATGGAAGTGGTCATAATCTAGCAGGAGGTTCTCGGGTCCTAATGCTATGCACAAAAACAGTCCAAAGAAAATCGGACGTTACGACGGCTATGTTTACGCGATTTCCCAATTTTAAACAACTCCAAATCATCTCACAATCAACCCACAATCACAACCCAATCCAAACTCCATCCATACTTTATCATAACAGCCCCAACAACTCAACATTAACAATTTATACTATTCTTTATCATGAATTTAAACTACACTTAAGTTCATTAATCAACAACCAAGATTTACAACTCCAAAAACATCCCAAAACCCACTAATCTCTACATACACAACCATCAAGCCTCTCATGAACTATAATACTCATATTATGCTCTTAACATTCAATAACAAAGCTTGGTTAAGAGATTATACCTTCCTTGAAGCTTTTTAACACAACACAAGAGCTTTGAATGCCTAAAGAACCTTGATCCTTGCTTGTATAACCTTAATCTTTCATAAAAATTCAAGAAAACTAAAGTTATTTCTTGAAGGTTACTATTCACCATCTTCTTCCTTGATTTATTGGAAGAGATTGTGAAGGAATTTGGAGCTTAAACTTATAGCATATCCATATCTATGTACAAGGAAGCTTAGATAATTACCTTGTGATTTAACAATGCTTGGAACTTGATTTTTGATTTTTCTTCCTTTGAAAAAGATGAAAAGCCGAGAGCAAGATGATGAGAATGAAATGATTTTGTGTTTTTTGATTTGTTTGGCTTAGCTTGGTTGATTTTTGTTGTTTGTTTTTGGTTAATGACCAATTTAACCTTGATTTTGTGTGGTTATAAACTAACCACATCTCCTTCCCTTTATGTCATGCTTATGTCATGCTCATGATGTCATCCTCCCCCCTTTGTCCTCTCCTTATTGGTTGGATGACCTCATCATCCCTAACCTTCTTGATTAACCTCCTAATTATTTGCCTAATGACCGCTGATCTGTTATACGGTTCGCTTAACTTTCATTTTCGTTTATCGTTTGAGGGATCATACCCGGGATCTTATTACTTAGGTTCCCTTAACCTTTCTCAATATATTATATTCCTTTTATGATCCTCTCCTATAATCCTTTAATTTAAATCCTTTTTATCCTGTTACCTTTTTCTCAATTCTTTCCGTATCTAGTGGATTTCCGGGAAAAATCCAAGTGTTCGGAATTGGATTCTGACGATCTTTACATACACTTATATACTACATAGAGTACTAATAATATCCCATAAGATCAATAATAGAACCCCTACATAGCGTGGCATGAAAAGTTTTCTCATCCAGCAAAAACACTATTCATAAGGGTTTCAAAAATTTCCAAAAATTGGGGTTATTACAACTAATGTACAACAAATATGGGTTGCCTCCCAACAAGCGCTTGGTTTACATCGCTAGCTTGACGTAGAATTCCGAGATAAAATTGATAGTAAAACGGCACTAACCACCTCAAGGTTTGCCGTATCTCCATGGTAATGCTTTAAACGCTGTCCATTCACCTTGAATGTCTGGACTGGATCATTCTCAAAAATTTCCACCGCTCCATGTGGAAACACAGTTTTGACAACAAACGACCATGACCATCTCGACTTCAATTTTCCAGGAAAAAGACGGAGACGAGAGTTGAATAAATGAACTTGTTGCCCCAGCACAAATGATTTGAGCACTAGACCCCTATCGTGCCACCTCTTGACTTTCTCCTTATACATTTGGTTGTTCTCATATGCTTAAAGTCGAAACTCGTCGAGTTCATTCAATTGAAGCATCCTTTTCTTACCAGCTGCATCCATGTCAAGGTTCAATTTCTTCAAAGCCCAATATGCCTTATGCTCTAGCTCCACAGGCAAATGAAATCCTTTACCATAAACTAATTGAAACGGTGACATGTCTAGCGGAGTTTTGAATGCTGTTTGATAAGCCCAAACAGCTTCATATAGCTTTAAAGACCAATCATTTCTCGAAGGACACACAACTTTCTCTAGAATACGCTTGATCTCTCTGTTAGACACCTCAGCTTGACCATTAGTCTGAGGATGATAGGCTATAGCAATGCGATTATTCACATTATATCTTTGCATCATAGCAGTGAACTTTCGATTGCAGAAATGCGATCTCTCGTCACTGATTATGACCCTTGGAGTTCCAAATCTTGTGAATATCTGTTTGTGAATAAAATTAAGCACTACCTTCGCATCATTTGTTAGCAAAGCCTTGACTTCGACCCATTTGGACACATAATTGACCGCCAACAAGTTATACTGATTATTGCAAGATGAGACAAATATCCACATGAAGTCAATTCCCCAAACATTGAAGACCTCAACCTTGAGAAGCACATTAAGAGGCATCTCATCCTTCTTTGACATATTACCGACACGCTGGCAGCAATCACATTTTAAAATGAATTGATGTGCATCCTTAAATAATGTAGGCCAGAAGAATCCTGCTTGAAGGATATGAGTTGTTGTCTTTTCTCCAACATAGTGGCCTCCACAAACAATTGAATGGCAGTCTCGCAAGATACCCTCCGTCTCGCTGTACGGAATACATCTCCTGATGATTTGGTCAGCTCCTTTCCGAAATGAAAACGGCTCATCCCACATGTACCACTTCACCTCATGAAGAAACTTTTTCCTTTGAGCATAAGTTAAGTCTGGAGGCATAATGTTGCTCACAAGATAGTTCACAATGTCTGCGAACCACTGTTCTTCTTCTTGCACCCTAAAAATCTGCTCATCGGGAAAAGATTTATTTATCAATGTCTTATCATGTGAAGCTGTACTTGGATCTTCTAAATGAGAGATGATCAGCAACTTGTTTCTCAATACCTTTTCTATCCTTGATCTCCAACTCAAACTCCTGAAGTAAAAGAACCCATCAAATCAATCTATGCTTCGAGTCCTTTTTCGAGACGAGATAGTGAATCACAGTGTGATCAGTGAAAACTGTCACCTTCGTCCCAAACAAATAAGATCAAAACTTCTCAAAACCGTAGACAATGGTTAAAAGTTCCTTCTCAGTAGTAGTGTAGTTCAGTTGAGCACCATTGAGGGTCTTACTAGCATAGTAGACCACATGAAATATATTATTCTTCCTTAGCCCAAGAACCGCTCCAACTGCATAGTCACTCACATCGCACATCATTTTAAAAGTTTCATTCCAATCAGGTGCAGTTATGACATGTCTCGTGATTAAACTCTTCTTTAAGCTTTCAAAAGCAGCTCGACACTCATCATCAAACTTGAAATGAACATCTTTCTTTAGTAGATTACACAATGGTTTAGAGATTTTAGAGAAATCCTTGATCAACCGCCGATAGAAACCCGCATGACCAAGAAAACTGCGGATTCCCTTAACAGGAATTGGTGGAAGAAGGTTTTCAATGACCCTCACCTTGGCTTTGTCCATCTCAAGACCTTTACTAGAGACCTTGTGCCCTAGAATGATGCCCCGTTGCACCATAAAGTGACATTTCTCCCAGTTGAGAACCAGATTGATCTCAACACACCTTTTAAGAACTGCTCCAAGATTTTGCAAGCACTCGTCGAAAGAATCCCCGAACACAGAAAAATCATCCATGAACACCTCCACATTCTAACCAATCATGTCAGAAAAGATGGCCATTATGCATATCTGAAATGTGGCAGGTGCACCATATAACCTAGAAGAAACTCTTCTGAAGGCAAAAATACCAAACGGACAAGTGAAGGTAGTCTTTTCTTGATCTTCTTGAGCGATGCAAATCTGATTATAGCCCGAATAGCCATCCTGAAGACAGTAGTATTCATGCCCAACCAACCTGTCAAGTATTTGATCAATAAAAGGAAGAGGGAAGTGATCTTTTCTCGTGGCCTTATTCAGCTTCCTGTAATCCATGCAAACTCTCCACCCCGTGACTGTTCGAGTAGGAATAAGCTCATTCTTTTCATTAGAAACCACAATGATGCCTCCTTTCTTGGCACACACTGAACCGCGCTCACCCAAGAACTGTCAAAAATAGGATAAACGATCCCTACATCTAGCCACTTGAGAATTTTCTTCTTCACGACCTCCTTCATAATTGGATTTAGCCTTCTCTGTTGCTCAACAGTCGGCTTACTTCCTTCCTCTAGCAGAATTTTATGCATGCAATAAGAAGGGCTGATTCCCTTGATATCTGCTATAGTCCATCCAATTGTTGACTCGAATTCTCTCAGAATTCTCAAAAGCTTTTCCTAATCACTACCTGAAAGGTCAGATACAATAATAATAGGTTAAGTAGATGCATCACCTAAAAATGCATATCTCAACTATTCAGACAAAGGTTTAAGCTCGAGTGTAGGAGCTTCCTCAATAGATGGCTTCAGAAGCCCCTCAGCATTTTTGATTTTTGAATATCCAAGTGATTCAAAAGGCATATCCAACCTTCTCTTCCAAGGAGAAGCATTCAAATACTGCAACTGCTCATCTTCTTCATCATCTTCACTATCTGAATTTCCCATCAAGGCTTTCTCTAAGGCATTAGACCTTAGCATTTGATCAAGCTCTAAAGTAACCACATCATCGACCAATTCCACTTTTAAGCACTCCTCTTTATCAGTAGGGAATTTCATAGCATTGAAAACATTAAAGGTCATATCCTGATCCATTACTTGCATAGTGAGCTCACCCTTCTACACATCAATCAAGGTGCGTCCAGTAGCCAAGAATGGTCTTTCCAAGATTATGGGAATCTTTTTATCCTCCTCAAAATCAAGAATTACAAAGTCAGCAGGAAAGATGAGTTTGTCCACCTTGACTAAGACATCCTCCACAATGCCTCGTGGATATGTAATAGAACGATCGACTAATTGCAAGGACATATATATGTAGGCTTTGGAGCAGATAAACCCAACTTATTGAAGATAGACAAAGGCATCAGATTGATGCTAGCTCCCAAATCACATAAACACTTGTCGAATGACAATTTTCCGATGATGCAAGGAATAGTGAAGCTTCCAAGATCTTTAAGCTTCGGAGGCAACTTCTGTTGCAGCACAACACTGCATTCCTCCATTAGAGCAACGGTCTCTAAGTCATCGAGCTTCACTTTCCTTGAGAGAATACCTTTCATAAACTTCACATAGCTTGGCATTTATTCAAGAGCTTCAGCGAAAGGTTTGTTGATATGAAGTTTCTTGAACACCTCTAGAAATTTAGCAAATTGCTTATCCAACTTGTGCTTCTGCAGCCTCTTAGGAAAAGGAGGTGGAGGTTAGACCCATTTCTCCCCTGTATTACCCTCAGGAGGAGTGTGTTCCATAATTTTCTTCCTTGATTTCACTTCTGCTTCCTTCTACACATCTTCTTCAGCCACAACTTCAGATTTTGGAACTTGAGATTTTTCGGGGTTCGCACCTTCCTAGACCTCAATGTAATTTCCCTGACCTGCTCCTATGCTTCCCTCTTTCCTGGAACTTCTGTATCACTAGGGAGTGTATCAGGTTGTCGATTCAATAAAGCATTGACAATCTACCCAATTTGATTCTCTAGAGTCTTGATAGAAGTCGCTTGTATCTTGCAAATGAGCCTCAACTCCTCCAATTTAGATTTTTCAATAGATTGACTTGTATTTCCATACGGTAGTTATTGAAGTTAGAGTTATTATCTTGGTGCATATTGCGGTTATTGAAAACCAGGAGGGTTGAATTGCTTTGCTGTATACTGCCGATAAGGTTGTTGTACCGCATTCTAATTATTGCCCCAGCTGAAGTTAGGATGATTGCGGTTGTTGGGATGATAAGTGGTTGGAACTGGTTGCTGCGACCTCTGAAAGTTGCTTACAAACTGAGTTGATTCACTAGAAATAACACACTGCTCAATTTCATGTGCACCTGCACAAAGTTCACAAACACTTGTGATCTGATTAACTCCATATTTAGCCAAAGTATCCACCTTCATCGTTAAAGCCTTAAGCTGAGCAGCTATAGCAGTAGCTGCATCCACCTCCAGAATTCCTGTTACCTTGCCTTGAGGTAGTCTCTGAGTTGGGTTCTGGTATTCATTAGCAGCCATCAGTTCAATGAGTTCATAAGCTTCATCGTAGCTCTTAGCCAATAAGGCTCCACCTGATGCTGCATCGAGCATGGGTCTGGAATGTGCTCCCAAACCATTATAAATGCAATTTATGATCATCCAATCAGGCATTCCATGATGAGGACACTTCCTAAGCATTTTCTTATAGCGCTCCCAAGCCTCACACAAAGATTCTCCATATTGCTGCGCAAATTGAGTGAGAGCGTTCCTGATTACAGCTGTCTTTGCCAAAGGAAAGAATTTTGTAAGAAACTTATGAGCAAGATCTTCCCACGTGGTGATAGAACCTGCCGGTAGAGAATGTAACCAGCACTTAGCTTTATTCCTCAGAGAGAATTGGAAAATCCTCAACTTAACAGCATCTTCAGAAACATTGTTGAATTTGAAAGTGTCGCAAATCTCGATGAAATCTTTAATGTGCATGTTGGGATCTTCAGCTGAAGAACCCCCAAACTGGACTGATTTCTGTACCATCTGAATCGTGGTAGCCTTGATTTCAAAAGTATTAGCCGTGATGGATGGTCTGGCAATGCTAGACTAAATGTCATTGATCTTCAGTTGAGAGTAATCCATCAAACCCTTCGTATTCGCTGCTTGATCTCCCATTGCAATGATCGCTTCTTCTTCAACTTTCTCAACTTCTGCAAAAACTTCTTCAACTACTTCAAATTCTTCCTCTGATTTATCCACTGTTCTCTTGCGAGATCGAGAATGTATTAGCATAAACGCTCTCTAGAGTACCTGAAACACAAACAAGCAAACAAGTAAGTGAAATATCCGAGTCAGTGAACTTTAACGATGAATGATATCAAGCACATAAACTAAAAATTAACACCGAGTCCACAATAACGGCGCAAAAAACTTGTTAGGGCGAAAACACGCGCTAGATTTACACGCAAGTATACGCGTACACAAGTAGTATAAGATATAAATCAGATTTGTACCCACATAGACTCTTTTAATTAACTTAAGATTATGCACCTATGCAACAATGGAATGGCTATCGCTCAATGCTAAGACAATAACATGTTGAGATGTTTATAACTAAGATTAAACTAATATACAATTAACTAAGAGATTTAAATGATTAAATTATTTATATAAGACAAACATGGGATTCTAACTTCATTAAATACTTCATTAAAAGTCATTGTTCTTAACCTTAGCATGTAATGGTGATGACAACTAATCAGATAACACGAAACTAGTAAACGCCAACTTTCGTTGTACGAATACCCTACTACCAGACATCCACAAAAGAGATATAAGCTAAATAGACACCAATTATGTTGAGTCCCTATATGTCTATAAAATTTGACAACATAAAGGTTCAATACGCAATTTATCTATCGTGGTTACATAGGGCAAGTAAGATGGTTAAAATTACCTACGAATCATGCATAATAAATACATGAACCTATGCTAACATGGCAAGTTCTAAACCTCTATATTCACTGTCGCTTCAATAGAGATTAATAAACTATCTTATAAGTTCGCGACGCTCATAAGACGAATAAGCACAACCAATACTAGGATATCATACAATCACCACATACTTAGGTATCAAATCAATTAACTATAGAAATCCATAAGTAAATCCGTTAGAACCTCACGATAACGATTAGTTCTTAACCGAACTTATCATCACCGTAGGTTCCAATGAAAGCATGGTAAATAAACTAAAATAAACTAGGTCTGAAATAACTGAATAAATATAACAAAGTACGTTAACAAAAGTATTAGGTTCGAGCAACAAAGAAAACAAGCATCCAAGATTACAACTTAAGCAAAAAATCACAAGTAAAAACTAGATCTTCTTCTCCTTCGTTGTGTTGTGCTATTAGGTCTTCTTGCTGCTCTCTCCTTGCTCTTCATCGTGAAAAACGTCTTTTAAAAGTCTTTAAATAGCAGCCCAAAGTGACCAGAAGTCCAACAGATCAATCTTCTATTAGAATCAGGATTTCAAAAAATCGACCTAGCGCGACCGCCCCCAAGTACAGCATGGCCGCCCTGAGTACGGCGCGGCCTCTCCCAAGTGTAGCGCGGTCGCCCTGAGCTTTTGGAAAAAACTGGAATTTCTTATTTTCTTGCCTTCAATTGCTGGTTTCTTTAGCGCAATCGACCGAGGCTCCATCCTAAAACTCTTCTAAGAATAAATCCTGTAATATTCACTCCTTCTTTCGGATATGCCCTGAAATATAAAATACTACAAAAACACATCAAAAACACAAACAACTTGAGTACAAAACACCAATTCGAGCCTTTACAAAGCGTTCTAAGTGGACATAAATGTCACTTATCAATACCGAAGTATAGTGGGAACCTTAATTTATAAATTGCATACTTATCGGATAATAACTTTTGTACCCTAATTAACTTATGCAGGATTTTTCACTTAAATTTATTATTTGTCGGAGATAACCTGAATACGCAGACGTCCGTATGGCGGGTGAAAATCCATTTGTCATTTTATATATAGATCTGTTCATAATATCAATGATAATAATGATATATACATTGATTATTGTGTATTTGTTAACGTACCCGATTAAGTAGGATTTTATGTAATATTTACATTGATGAATTAAAATTTAATAATTTTCATATTAATTCATATTTAGTATGACAAATATTATAAGCTTGTCGTTCGTTGCCTTGGACATTTCTGGCGATAATTATTTATCATATGTACATAATGTAAAGTTGCACCTTGGTTCAAAGAAATTAAGCGACCGAATAAAGGCAGAAAATAAATCCACGACTGAAGAAAACTTTACCTCTATAATTTTTCTCCGACATCACATGCATGAAGATTTAACATCTGAGTACTTAGAAGTCGAGGATCCCTTTATTTTATGGGGAAATCTAAAGGGTAGGTTCGATCACCAGAAACTAGTTTATCTACCTGCAGCTGAAAATGATTGGGCTAATTTAAGACTTCAGGATTTTAAGAGTGTACGAGCATATAGCTCTGCTTTGTTCAAAATATATTCTAGGCTTATTATGTGTGGTGAGAAAGTTACGGAAAAAAAATCAATAAAACACTTTCAAATTTTCACCCCAACAATATCAACTTAGCAGAAATGTATAAGGAGCACATATTTACCTAGTTCGGGGATCTTCTATCAACTCTCCTTGTTGCTGAATAGAATCATGAATTGGTGATTAAGAATCATCAATCCTGCCCAACAGGATATGCCCCATTACCTGAAGTAAATAATATGTCATTCCAGCAAAATGTACGTGGAAAAGGGTATAGAGGTGGGCGGGGCCAAGATCAGTACCGTGGACGAGGTCGGAGCCACGGGCATTTTCGTCCATATAACAACTCTGGTAACCGGAAGTGGCAATCTGAATCACAGAGTAAAAGAAAGGCACCACGAGGAGGAAAAACTGAAAATGTTTGTTATAGGTGCGGCATGGATGGGCACTAAACACGTAATTGTCATGCCCTAAATCATCTTGTTAAGCTATACCAATGTTCTCAAAAATCAAAATAGAAAACCGAGAATCACAACTGGAGGAATGAGCATTAATGGTCAGAATGAACCTAACGAAACTCCCATATGGGAAGCTGAAGATTAGTTTCATATAATTATTATAGTAGTGTGTATTGTGTGCTTTATTGTTTTTGAACTATGTAGTGTGTTATGTTCTTATCAAATAAATTATATTTCTTAATTATATACAGAATGGATTCTGAAGATATATGCATTGCTGATTGTGGTACAACTCATACGATTCTACAGAACCCAAAATATTTTACCCAAATAACCAAAAGCGAAGCTCAAGTCGGAACGATTTCCGGCGTATCTAATATAATCGAAGGTTTTGGAAAAGTTAGTTCCGTCCTACCTAATGGTACCCACATGCACATTCCAAATGTTTTATATTCTAGTAATTCTACTAGAAATCTTCTTAGTTTTAAAGATATCTGATTCAATAATTTTCACATCGAAACTACCTCTGAGGCTGATAGAGAATATTTTCTTATTACTTCCGCTAATCCTAGCAACAAGAAACTCTTAGAAAAGTTTCACTCACTTTCCTCAGGATTATATATGATGAAAATTAGAACTATTGAGTCACACAATGTCATTGCTTCCAAACTCATAGATCCAAAATCTTTTACACTTTGGCATGAAAGATGAGGTCATCCTGGCGTCTCTATGATGCGTCGTATTATAGAGAATTCTACTGGTCATCCTCTTAAAGATTTTAAAGTTCTTTCCAACAATGACCTTCCATGTTCAGCATGTTCTTTAGGAAAATTGATTACTCGACCATCTCCTACTAAAGTTCGGCTTGAAAGTCCAACTTTTCTAGAAAGGATCCAAGGCGACATATATGGACTTATACACCCATCATCTGGACTATTTAGGTACTTTATGGTATTAATCGATGCCTCAACTAGATGGTCTCATGTTTGTCTTCTCTCAACTCATAATGATGCTTTTGCAAAATTACTTGCCCAAATAATCAAATTATGAGCTCAATTCCCAGATCATTGCATTAAGTCAATTTGTTTAGATAATGCCGGTGAATTCACATATGCAACCTTTTTTGACTATTGCATGTCTATAGGAATCTCAGTTGAACATCCAGTTCCTCATGTACATACACAAAATGGGTTACTCGAGTCTTTTATCAAAAGACTCCAAGTTATTGCAAGATCGTTGTTGTTGAAAGCAAAATTACCTATATCTATTTGGGGTCACGCAATACTTCATGCTGCTAATATTATTAGGATTAGACCAACTTCCTATAACCAACATTCTCCGCTACAACTGGTACTTAGTCGAGTTCCTAATATTTCTCACTTCAAAATTTTCGGAAGTGCTTTATATGTACCGATTGCTCCACCACAAAGATCGAAGATAGGAGCTCAAAGAAGAGTAGGTATCTACGCTGGTTTTGATTACACATCTATAATTAGATATCTGGAGCCTCTAACTGAAGATTTATTTACCGCAAGATATGCAGATTGTCATTTTGACGAGTTTATGTTTCCTCCCTTAGGGGGAGATAAACATTCAAATAAAGTTAATCGTGAAATAATATGGCATGCGTCAGGATTATATTTTCTAAATCCACGTACCAGTCAGTGCGAACTTGAAGTAAAAAGAATTATCCATATGCAAAATATCGCAAACCAAATGCCTGACGTATTTAACGATTCTAGAAATATAACTAAATCTCATATACTTGCAGTAAGCACTCCAGCTAAAATAGATATATCAATTCAAAAATCTGATATAAAAGAATTGGTTACAGAATCAAAGCCACGCCTAAAGCGTGGTAGACCAGTCGGTGCAAAAGATGTTGCACCACGAAAAAGAAAAAAAAAGAACATTGCCCCCGAAGTGGAACATGCTCCAGAAGAAGCAAATATCCCTGAAGTGGTATTATCTCCTGAAGAGATTCCAGTCCCTAAAGATACGAGATTAAATAATCATGAAATTTTAATAAATTATGTGCATGATATGAAATTATGGGATCGAAGTAAAGCCAAATCGATGATGTATTTGTGTATTCCACAATATTGGATGTAGACATAAACTCTGATCCTGAACCACAAAATGTGGATGAATGTCGTCGAAGAAAAGACTGGCCAAAATGTAAAGACGCAATCCAAACAGAATTAAATTCATTGCGTAAAAGAGAAGTATTTGGACATGTTATCCAAACTCTAATTGCTGTGGACCCTGTTGAGAATAAATGGGTATTCATAAGAAAACGAAATGAAAAAAATGAAATTATGAGATATAAAGCCTGACTTGTAGCACAAGGGTTTTCTCAATGGCATGACATTGATTATCAAGAGATATACTCGCCAGTGATGGATGAAATTACTTTTCGTTTTATATTAGGTATGACATCTAAAGAAAAATTAGAAACACGTCTTATGGACGTCGTTACTGTATACCTGTATTTAGACATGTTGTCCAAACTCCAATTGGTGTGAACCCTGTTGGGAATAAATGGGTATTCATAAGAAAACGAAATGAAAAGAATGAAATTATGAGATATAAAGCCCGACTTGTAGCACAAGGGTTTTCTCAAAGGCATGACATTGATTATCAAGAGACATACTCGCTAGTGATGGATGAAATTACTTTTCGTTTTATATTAGGTATGACATCCAAAGAAAAATTGGAAACATGTCTTATGGACGTCGTTACCGCATACTTGTATGGTTCACTTGATAGTGAAATTTTTATGAAAATTCCAGAAGGGTTAAAAATTGATGAGTTCAAGAAACCTCGTCATATATACTCTATTAAACTTCAACGATCATTGTATGGACTGAAACAATCTGGTCTTATGTGGTATAACAGACTTACTCATTATTTATAAATGAATGGGTATATTAGTAATCAAATTTCTCCATGTATTTTTATAAAAAAATCACAATCTGGTTTTGTGATTATTGCTATATATGTGGATGATTTAAACCTTATTGGAACAGCTACATAGGTTGATGAAGCTGTCATATATCTAAAGACAGAGTTTGAAATGAAATATCTTGAAATGACAAAATATTTCCTTGGTATACAAGTCGAGCACTTGTCATCAGGAATTTTCCACCACCAATCTACATATACAGAAAAAGTTTTGAACATATTTTACATGGATAAATCTCATCCATTGACTACTCCAATGGTGGTTAGATCTTTAGAGAATAAAGATCCATTTCGACCACGAAAAGATGATGAATAGGTTCTTGGTCCTAAAATCCCATATCTAGGTGCAATTGGTGCACTTATGTATTTTGTAAATAATACAAGGCCAGATATTGCATTTGCTATGAATTTATTGGCTAGATTTAGCGTTGCTCCGATGGACAGGCATTGGAATGGGATCAAGCATATATTTTATTATCTTCGTGGTGACTTTGGATTATTCTTCCCGAAAAACTCGACTTCTCAGTTGATTGGATATGCAAACGATGGATATTTGTCAGATCCTCATTTTGGTAAATCACAAATTGGATATGTGTTTACATATTGCGGTACAACCATTTCTTGGAAATCTGCGAAGCAAACTACAGTGGCAACCTCAACAAATCACTCGGAACTCATTGCAATTCATGAAGCAAGTAGAGAATGTGTTTGGTTGCGATATATCATCAAGAATATTCAAGAATCATGTGGATTACCAGACATCACAAGAAGTCCTACAGTCATGTTTGCGGACAACACTGCATGCATTGATCAACTCAAGGAAAGATATATCAAAGGAGACAGGACGAAACACATTTCACCAAAATTCTTCTGCGCTGATGAGCTTCAAAAGAATGGTGAAATTGATGTACAACAAATTCGATCATGTGACAACCTTGCTGATTTATTCACGAAGTCATTACCAAATTCAACATTTGTGAAGTTGCGACATAACATTGGAATGCGTCGACTCAAGAATTTATTACAACAGAATTCAGAAAATGATTAGTTTTTTGAAGGGGAGATTGTACTCTTTTTCCTTTGTCCATTTTTTATCCCACTGGGTTTTTTTGACAAGGTTTTAACGAGGCAGTTTATGATCCACTATATAATAACAATCAAAGAGGAGTGTTATGAATTGATTGTTATATTCAAACATTAAATAGTAAAGTTACATGTAGGAGTAGAAAACTTGCAATTCATTTAATGTACTTTTTTCCTTCTTTGGCTATAAATAGCCACGTTCAGTAAGAAGCAAAATGCACCCAAGTATCTTCTCTGCTCTTTATTCTTCTCAGCTCTCTCCGATTAATATAATAATTTTTTTAGTAGCTATTTTATTGTGCTATTTTATTGTCACTGTAGCCAGTATTTTATAACAATAATGAATTAATCGTGTTGTGGTTGTACATTTCTGATTTTTACGGTGACCAATTTATAATTTAACGAGAATCCAGAGTTAAGCAAGGTGTAAATTAGTAGTACAACCTTTATAGGAAAATTTTGATTAGAAAAAGTAAAATTCTATAAAAGGTAAAGTAAGCCTTAAATATCTAGGGGAGAGGTGAGATGAAATAATCGAAGAAGCGATCAAAATTCCCTATTTGAAATTAAATTTGTTCAAGTTTCTCAACGTCTTCTCCCACGCTGGTATGCAATGGGTGATGATGAGAAAGAAGCAAACCAAATACATAAACAAACACACAATGATCAACAACAACAAGAACTTGAACAAGAAGTAGAAGAGAAGTGGGTAAAATATTATTCATCATTACATCAAATTTTATTAGTTGGTGAAGGAGATTTCTCATTCTCGGCATGCTTAGCCAAGTCTTTTGGCTCTGCGTCTAACATTGTTGCTTCTTCTCTTAACTCCTATGGTATTATTATAAATAACCCTTTTTCTGTTTAAGTATATTTGTATGATTCTTGTTTTTTCTTAGTAGTAGTACTTGTGTTGTTTAACTTTGTTTAAGTATATTTTGCTTTTTGGTGGATGTTTATTAATTGTATCTTAAGTTTTGTCGTGGGGTTTTGATTAGGACTTATTATTTTGTTCTCTTTCATACATCTGTAGGGTTTATATTGATATGATTAGCAGTGATGATGTGGATATGGAATATATGAATGGTTTCTCACCGAATAATATAATCAATAGATTTGGCACAAGCCTAATCTGAAAAAATAACATGACACACCATGCATTACACTACATCCCGTCTCTGGATATTGAATCATAAAATTTTCATTGTCGCGATACTTATGACATAACTGGACAAGTCCACTTATGTTTGAAACCTCATCTTCTTGTTTCCGAATGACACGAGAAAAAAAGGATATCCATTTGGCTAGTCCACGATTGATGAATTGAAATTGACTTTGTTGGAAAGCATTCCAATTTAATAGGATACTTGCTTCCAGAAGTTTATTAGATTTTTTTACAAGTTGACAAATCCTTTTTTTAGAAAGAAAAGTTGACAAATCTTAGTTATTGAGTTTTTTCTTTTTTGCCGTACAAAGTTGAACAGATTAGGTTCTTGGTTAAAAAGTTTTGTAAAAGCTAAATATTTTTTAGCCCCTTTGTTGGGTATGTACAACTTACAAGTCAACTGAAGCCGGGAGCCTTTAACTATACTTCTTCATTGTTGTGGTAGACTAGCAGGCTTGCAATCATTATCTTGATAGTAAACTATGATTTATTTTTTCTAGATTTTGTCATCAAGAATTACAAGAATGGCAAGTCAAACTTAACAATTCTGGACAAGTTGAGCGCTTCGCATTTGCACGAAGTCGATGCTAAGAAAATGAAGTTCCATAGTGATCTCAGGATGCGTAAGTTCGATCGGATTATCTTTAATTTTCCTCATGCAGGTTTCCATGGAAAGGAACACAACAGCCGTCTCATTGGGTGAGTACTCATACCTGTATGTTGTATGTAATTTCCCATGATAAACAGGGTCATTTTCAGCCGTCAGTGATCAGTCTTCTTGCAGGTCTGTGAAATAAGTAATATAAGATATATTTGTATAACGTTCGAGGCTGTTGTGTTATGTATAATCATAATCATAAATCCTAAAAAGAAAGACCGTTGTTTACTGGTGCTGCCAAGATCCTTTTTCTTTTATATAATGGGGATGCTCCAGTTTTGCATATGGTCGGGGGTTCACTTAAACACAACCTGTCAATGTTTCAGTAGGACTTATCAGATGGGCTTGCATATTCCAAAATTTTGATTATACTTTGAAAATATTTAGTCAGGGTAGACATCTGATCATTGATTCCAGTAGGATCTTCCTCCTTTTTGAATCTTTCCTTTCATCTCCTCTTATCCTTCAGGACCTTATTATCCTCTAATCCTATACTGACAATAATTGAATGAGAACCATAGGCAATATCAACAAATAGTCATACACTCATATATAAATGCCCCAAAATGCAAAAAGTGTTTGCAGATGAGGCTTTCTGTTCCCCATTGTTTTTGGTTGTTAAATGATGACTCTCAATTACGCTTCACCTTTATGAAAAGTTTAAATTGACATAAACTTGTTGTGATTCATTTTGTATACATGGATGCAGTACATGATCTATTAGTCTGAAAATAACAATTACAAAAGCACAAAAGAATTCTTCGTATTCTATATTTTGTTCATTCTGACAACTATGTCAATAACTGATGGAAACTTCTGAGATTATTGGGTAGAATTATTTGCTTGAGTTTCTTGACATGCAAAGCTGTACCCCTTAAACATCAGTTTTGCTTATGAGAGGAGTCTCGTGTTTATGCATCATTATTCATTAGATTTATGTTTGTAATTCTAAACAATTCTGTCTAGCGAATCTTATGTGCAAATTTAATTTAATTTTTGAAGACACATAACGGTTTATGGCTTAAATGTGTATTTGTTTCAATAATGACAAATTTAATTCCACGAAGTCAAATATTGCAATTAAAGACTTACAATGTTTGCAGTTACACTTACGTTTTTGTGAACTTTTTTGTTATAAATGTTGTGTATTTTTTAATTGTAATACCTGAAAAGTCGTTTCTTGGTAGTAGTATGCTGTTGCTCCTTTTAAAATGGGCTCCAAAATTAGTTGTTGCCTGTTGGATTAATCAAGTAAAATTGGCCGACACATGTTGGTCCTGCATAGAGTTTTAGCTTCTCTGGTTTTGATGATTGGTCAATCCATGGTTGTGAATGTTGTATTTTGCAGTTTAGTTAACCACTTCTAGTCATAAATGTAGGATGCACAAGAGCCTTCTTGATGGCTTCTTCCATAATGCAAGTGGTATGTTACGACAAAATGGTGAAGTACACGTAACACACAAAACCTAGATTCCATATTGCCACTGGAATCTGGAGGAACTTGCTAGTCATAATTCTTTGAGACTAATTGGGTGTGTTGCTTTTAAGAAAGAAGACTACCCTGGTTACGAAAACAAGCGAGGTGCTGGTTCAAAATGTGATGAGCAATTCCTGTTGGGCGAGTGTTGTACCTATAAATTTAGTTTCTCTGCAAATGCTAAGGTAACTAAAGCGAAACAGAAAATGAAGAGACCTCAAAAACCAGCAGAAGATCCTCCTATGTTTGTGCCATGGCAGCCAAACTGTTTTGAGTTTAGACACCCCCCATCAGATTTGTTTACATGTAAGAATGGCAATTCAGCATTGGATATATCTTTGGGAAGATCTCTCGAGCTCCGTCAAACTCTTGTACGTGCTTCTCAGCAAGTAAATATTCTTGAACATGGACAACCTCGTGAACTTCTCCAGACTCCTACATGTGCTTATCAGCAAGGAAACTATCTCGCCAACAGGCGCCTCCCATCAGATCTTGTTACATTTTTGAATGACACTCCAGCATTAAATATACCTTACGGAAGATCTCAACTTCTTCAAACCCCTACATGTGCTTCTCAGCAAGCAAACATTCTTGAACGTGTACTACCTTGTGAACTCTTTCAAACTCTTATACGTGCTTCTCAACGAGGAAACATTTCTGAACATGTACTGCCGCATGAAATTCATCAAACTCCTAGTCTTGTACACGACTCTCTGCAAAGAAACATTCTTGTACATGGACAACCTCGTGAACTTCTTCAGGCTCCTATATGTGCTAATCAGCAAAGAAACTATCTCGCATCCAGGCACCATCCATCTGATCTCAACCTGCATATGTGGGTAATCCCCGGGTGCAACGAACCACCACATATCGACCACATACTTTTGAAATGCAAAAACATCTTCGGAGGGTTCTTTGAACAAGTTGTGAAAGCATTAGGAGGTCCAAATCATAATTCATCCTATTTCCTAAAGGAAGCTTTGCAGCTTGGTTATACCAGATATATTGATGGCGATCCGAGAGGAACTCTGACTAATTATGCATTAATAATTGAAGAGCTTGGCAAAATTGTTGCCTGGAGACAAGCATGGCAAGTAAGCAGGCAGTTGACTGTAGAAAATAACCTTGCTAGCAACAGCAGAACCGGACCTTTCAGTTGACGAGTTCTGAACAACGAAGTCTGTGTGGATTAGTAACGTACAAAAATTACCATGGTTTCCTCTACAGCGCAGGTAGCTGAACTTGCTTTTTGGTTACGTGTCTTTTGAGCTTTTTGTAAAATTATGTGGCGTCAAGTGCTTGTTCGCATCATATCGCATATGTTGTCCTAGCTTTATCCGTGTACTCTATTCAATGGCATGTGAAATGTGTTAAAGACTTTTATCCCCTGGCTTTACATGGTCGACATCTCTTGAACTTTAATCCTCTGTGTATGAAACCAGCGGTCGATGTTGAAGATAATAGTCTATGGAGGCACAAGCATATTAATATTCTAAATATCGCGATCTAAATTTTCAGCTAGAGATTCGTCCTCATTATGACTCACTCCAGTATTTTTCCTGTAAAATTGAGAACTTAATTTTGTTTTGTTTTAGTGGCAGTAAATGAGAGTTTTAATCCGGCTATTATTTTCTTGTTAAATTAACTATGATCATTATAAACTTTGAATATAAGTCTAACTAGTACTTCTTCCACTTCCAAATTATTTGTCCTAATTTGTCCAATTTGAGTTCTAGGTTCATTTCAAGATGAATTAAATACATGAGTGTACAAATTAAATGACCTTCAATATCATTTTCTAAAAATTTGGCCCTAATTGTCACTCTATAGTTTCAATTCATGTTTTTGTTAAATTTAAAAACGCATTCTCATTTAATGTTTTTAATAATAAAACACAATTTAAAAATACATTTTCAATTATTTTCAATTAATATTTTATATTTTGATATCTTTTTATTGGCTTTCAAAAACTTTAAAATTTTAAATTAATTTTTTAAAATTCAATCGTGGGCCATATTTTTTTTTAACATTTTAGATTTTAACAATCTATTTTTGAGTTTTAGAAATATTAAAAAATAAATTAATAAAACATACAACGATTTAGGGTTTAGTATTTAGTGTCTAGGGCCTTTAGGTCATAGACCCTATAGCATAAACCCTAATTTAATGCCCTAAACTCTAGGAACCAAATTCTAATTATTAACCATTTTTAATATTTTAGGGTTCACCGATTATCAATTTGGGTTTTAAAGATATTGATATATATATATATGAATAAAATACGAACAAAACACCCCTTAGAATTACATTTCTAGCGTAAAAATAAAATAATATAACATTAGGATAAATAAAACAGTTTTATAAAAATGTAAGACACAAGTTGAATTGTAGTTAATGTCCAAAACAAGAATTCAAGTGTCATTTTGCCTTTCTTCAAAAAAAAAATTTGACTAAAAAAACGGCGGTCGAAATTGAGTTTTTCTACCAAAACTCATTTTGAAAAGTTGAGTTTTCCTACTAAAACTCATTCTGAAGTTGCGTTTTCATATTTTGAAAAAATTAAAAAAAGAAGAAATAGAAGACGCATTTACGTTTTTGGCAAAAAAATTAACGGCACCCGATTCTCTATTTTAGAGTGACATTTGTGGCCATATTTACAAAAAGTGATATTAGACATTTGAGGTCAGTACCTTTTTTGTATATAAAAGTTGGATGCAGACGACTAACGTTTTTAAAAATGATTAACAGAGTTATATGACAACTAATTTGGAAATGGGAGAGTATATTTGATCGAAGAGTTCATTACTGAGAAATAATATGATGAAAACTACGACCCTTCTCCAAGTTCAAGTAGGGATGGACATATTCATTACCCCATCCAATCCCGATCTCAATCACTACATTCTCTTAGCCTACTCGACTTTTATTCGATCCCCGTCTTGAACGAGATAAGGAATTGAGAATTTTTTGGGTGCGGGACGGTGATCAATTAAGGTCGGGGATTAGTGTTTCTCCACCCTGACTTCCGACTCCGAGCAACATTTTAAATAAAAAATTATATATTTTAGGCTAATATTCAAGTGAGAACCTTTTAAAATAAGAGAAGATAGATGATTCTTTTAAAAAATTAGTTTATTTTTTAAAAAAAAATATAAATGGCTCACAGTTCTTCCAAACAATTAAATAACTCCAAACAACAATTTATTTGTTTATATAAAAAATTATAAATCTTTCATGAATCTTAGATTTTTGTAAATATGTTTTCATATCTCATAAATATTATAAATTGTTGTTTCAACTCTTCTATATGGATTATTGTTGATTATCTTGATGTGATTAATATTAATTCCAGTGGTTTCATCTTTTTAGTGTAAGAAAAATGTCTAAGTAAATACAGAGAAAGCATCGACAATCACACAATGATATTTCTTGTTAAAATTGACATGATATTTTACTGGTCCAAATAAATTTATGTATAGAAGCTGTAAGGGCTTATCAGTTGTTGATTATGTCTAGCTTCTAAAATAGATTCTCTTTTGTTATCTAGTTTAATAAGCATCACATAGATCATGATTGAAAAAATTCAGATTTGATATTCCACTTACTAGGTTTTTTTAGGCGAAATTATTCTTTATTGAAAAATTTAGATGATATAACTTCTTGTGTCATAGCCAATATTCATCTATGCTTCAAACAAGTGACTGACTCTGAGTCAGCACTGTACACATTTTATTTTCTGTTTTCAATAAATACAACATTATTGTCTATCTTGTTGGTGACAATTTAAGGTTCTTCATCAAATTTCACTTTAAATCCTTTGTCACATTGTTGACTGACACTTTCATTGATGACATTTTTTTTGAAATCAAGCTATATCCCATAATATATTCCTTATTGTTATCTCCAAAGGAAATGCATGAGTGAGCTCTTTTTATAAAATTTGTAGGCCGCAATGAATCACCAATCATGTGCCTTGAGTATTCACTATCCACATATCAGAGATTCCTTCTTTTTATTTGAATACATCAAAACCAAATAAGTTAATATTGGTATCCAAGTTTTCTTGGGTCTTGCCTTTTTAGTTGCTTCATTTGCCTTTGAGCCTTTTAGAATCTTAAGTTTTGAAGGTTTCAAATCTACCTTAACCTTTACTGTAGGTCTTTGAGCAAATGCATTAGTATTTAACTCAGTTGCATACATTTGTGACGACATCATTTAAATGACGATGCAAACATGTTAGTCAATCCAGGCATTTTCCATGACATGCTAAATGTTGAGTTATAAGGATTGGAAATGAATAGTATGTTAATATTGTAATTTTGATTAAAACAGTAGACACACATTGCATGTAAACATAACATACATAGGAATCTGCACATATTTACAATTAGTAGACATATGATTAACATTATCACATTTAACACAACGTTTTCTCGGAGCACGTTTATCAGGTGTATAGTTATTTTGTTTGCTAATTCTTCTTCTGTCATTTTTATTTTTTTTTCTTTTAGTTTATTCATTGACATCAATTTTCGCAAGTTTATCCTTCAATTTCTTGTAGAAAAAATTGTTAGATATATTTGAGATGTCATGTCTAATATGATTCATGTTTAGTTTTCAGATCTTAACAAACATGACATATCAGGACTTACTGATATCAGGACTTACTGGAAGTCAGAACTTAATATCAGAACTTAAGGTCATATCAGAACTTAAGTGCGGGAATACTTTCATATAAGGAAGGAAGTTGATTTATAGTAGAAGATCGAGACTAAAACAAAAGAAGATATGTATGGAAAGAGTTAGAAGACTGGAAGACTTATAGAAGCTATCTGATTGATATATTTTAGGAGACATAATTATATTCCATATCAATTAGAAGTTATCTTGTAACTGTGTACTATATAAACACAGACTTTGGGTTTACACTATATGTGTTATCGTTATCGAGAAGATTATACATTGTAACCTAGCAGCTCTTAGTGATATTTGTTCATCACTGAGAGAGAACAACAGTTCTTATTGTAACAGAGTTTATTCAAGATACTTGATCTTTGTTACATACTTGTGTTAAATCGATTTGATTGTATTAACACTGTATTCAACCCCCTTCTACAGTGTTGTGTGACCTAACAATTGGTATCAGAGCTTATCTGTTAACACACATACAGTAAAGATCCAAACAATCATGTCTGAAGAAGCACAAACTCCAACCAAGCCCACCAAAACTGAAGAAACTCAAAAGACTCAAACCCACAGTCGATATGAGACTATTAGGGTTCCCATACTGAGACAATCTGAGTATCCCATATGGAAAGTGAAGATGGCTATGTTTCTGGAAGCTACAGATCCAGAATACCTTGACAGAATTAATGAAGGACCACATAAGCCAACCAAGCTCTCTGTTGTAGTTGTTGATCAACCAGCAAAGACCATACCAAAGGAGAAAGGTGAATATACAAATAAAGACATCTCATCTATTGCCAAGGATGCAAAGGTAAGGCATTTGCTGCATAGTGCCATTGATAATGTCATGTCAAACAGGTTAATACATTGCAAGACTTCAAAGGAGATATGGGAAGTTGTAGAGACAAGATGCCAGGGAACTGATGCAATTAAGAAGAACAGGAGGACTATACCCACTCAAGAGTAAGAGCACTTTGACTCAAAAGCTGATGAGTCTTTAACTGACTTATACGACAGGTTTGTCAAACTCTTGAATGATCTGTCACCGGTGGACAAGGAATATGATCTTGAATATTCAAATCTAAAATTCCTTTTAGCTCTTCCTGAAAATTGGGATTTGAAGTCTACTACCATAAGAGACAACTATGACCTTACTGAAACTACTCTTGATGAAATTTATGGTATGATCAAGACTTATGAACTTGAGATGGATCAAAGGAGCAAGAGGCATGGAAGAAAGTCAAGGACAGTTGCTCTTAAGGCTGAGGACGAATCTCCTAAAGTAGCTGCCTCAAAAAGGGGCAAAGGAAAGGCTCTCATCATAAAGTCTGATTCAGAGTCATCATATTCTGATGATGATGATTCAGAAACTGAAAGTTTACCTGAGATGGATGCTGATGAAGAGATG
Source organism: Apium graveolens (assembly GCF_009905375.1). NCBI lineage: Eukaryota > Viridiplantae > Streptophyta > Magnoliopsida > Apiales > Apiaceae > Apium > Apium graveolens. Next base: position 268,894,607 of record NC_133648.1, read on the forward strand.
ATGAAATTGTGTGCTCTTATGGTGAAGGGTATCACAAAGATAGCCTACAGTAAATTTAGAAAAGGCAAGAGGTTTTCCGGGAAAAGTGGAAGTTCTGATAAGAAAGGGTTCATGAAGTCTAAAGGCAAGGGAGGAAAGTCTGACAGAGGATGTTAGGTCACACACACTGTAGAGGGGGTGAATACAGTGTAAAGTACAATCAAATCGAACTCTAATAACTCAAGTAACAGAAAACAAACTTTATTGAAACAATAAACTTTGTTACAGTATGGAACTGTTACCTCTCAGTGATGAACAAATATCACGAGAGCTGCTAGGGTTATATTGAATAATCTTCTCGAATATGATAACACTTTTAGTGTAAACCCTATGTCTGTGTTTATATACTACACAGTTACAAGATAATCGCTAATTGATATGGAATATAATTCTGCTTCCTAAAATATATCAATCAGATATCTTTTCTTCCAAGCATTTTATTCTTCATAGAACTCCTTCTTCATGCATATCTCTTCTTATGCTTATCTCGATCTTCTTTCCTTTAATCAGCTGTTGTCCTTATCTGAACGTCCTTCAGTACTTAAGTTCTGATATCCATCTTTTGATGATTATCTCCTGATAATATAAGTACTGATATCCTTAAGTCCTGACTTCCAGAAGTACTGATTTATCCTGTTAAAGTAAGATCTGAAAACTAAACATAAATCATATTAGCCATGACATTATCAAATATATCTAACAATCTCCCCCAACTTGTAAATTAGCATAATATACAAGTTTAATAGATATTTGATGATGTCAAAAATATTAAGTACAAATGCATGAGAATTAGTCTAGATAACTACAACTTACAGTCCTTAAAGCTTTACCAATATTTAACTTCTGATAACAGCTTCAGTCTGTACAAATATCAAAATTTAATCAGTTGTAGATCTTGACTTGGCTTCATTTTCTGATCTCTCTGATGTCAAGAGTTGTTCTGAGATAGTTCTTTAACAAACATTTCTCAGCATATCTAAGTTCATCAATCATCCTCCTTTTAGCATCTTTAAGCTCTGCAGTATCTTCACCAATTTGAAAGATTGCAGCCCTGAGATCTTTAATCTTAGCTTTTCTCATATCCTGATCCAGTCTGATCAAATATGCCTTATCAGACTCACGATTGAATTCCACAGCCCTGTAACCCAGAAAGGTAGTTATAATCTTAGCAGTGTTGGGCTTCATTTCAACTATATCACCCTTGTGATCTCTGTACTTTGGAACATATGTACTGTCAGACTTAACAGAATAAAGCCTTTTCTGTCTCTGAATCTGATCCTTCAAATAGTTTGCAGCACTTCCTGTCAATCTGTCTTTCACTTGAAGTAAGAATAGTACATGCTCCAATTCTTCAAAATACTTCAATGGAATGGCATTTTGCCTTATATGATAAACCCTACCATCTGTCCTGAAGTACAACAAGATGTGTTCTTTCAAGTAGGTATGGTAAACCATCTGTATAGATTCTAGTTGATTCAATCTCTCAGGAGTTGCTCCAATACCTGGTTCACTCAAGGAAGTTGGATCATTGGTAGTGTTCTGTATTCTTCTTTCATCAGCACTTCCCAATCCAGTTTTATCTCTTGCTTCCTTTCCAGTAACTACTCTTCCTTCAAAACCACTTGCAGCGGTCTTCAAAGGTTGAGTCTGTTTTGCTTTAGTGAATCCTGGTAGGAGTGTCTTTGATTTATCTTCTGATATCAAGTTAACTTGAGCTATGTCAGAGGTTACTTATTTCTTCGAAATATCAGAACTTACTGTCTCTTGACTCTGAACAACTTGAGCCATGTCAGAGGTTGTCTTAAAAACTTTTCTTGAAGTCAGAGCAAGATCATCCTTTTCATCAGTGATTTCTTCATTCTCAGGAGGCACATAATCCTTGATAGGTTCACCAACCTTTTCTTTACCCTTGGATCTTGGATCTATCTGCGGTTGTGATTTAGCCAATGTTGCTTCAGTATTTGTCCTTTCTTTTATCACAATGCCTTTGAGTTTTGGAAGTGTCTTTTTACTAGAAACTTCAGATTTAGATGTGACTTTCTCTGATTTAAGTCTGGCTTCTTCTTCCATTAAACTCTCCAAGTCCATTCCTGGATTTTCCTGAAGAAATAACTGTCTTGACATTTCTTCATCAAGATCTAAAAGTTCATCAGAACTTTTCCTCTTACCAGTAGCAGATAATTCTTTTCCCAGTATCAGAACTTGTCCTGTGACTTGTGATTTCAGCTTTTCCTGATGAGAAACCTCTACCTTGACTATGACCTCTACCCATTCCAGAGTTTCCTTGATCATCCTTTTCATCATCCTTCCCTTTCAGTGTCTTATCAGTTTTTCATTTGGACTTAATTACTTTCTCCCCATTTTTGGCATCAGCAGGTAATAGAAGAGAGACAAGCAATTCTACTGAGGCTTGGATTTTATTAAGTTGAGATTGCTGAGAAGCTTGATTTTTCAGAATATCATCAATCTGAGCTTGTTGGGTCTCTTGAGTCTTCTCAATATAAGCAACCCTGTCAAAGGTAGGTTGGAAGAACTTTTTCTTATCAATCTTTTGAACTTGTTCTTGCTTCATGAGTTCTTCCCTTAAGAGATGTAACTCTGCATGAGTAGTTGAATGGAGACCTTGTAAATGTTTAGTACTCAATGCAGTGACTCTAAGCTGTGTTTTGAAATCATCAGCATTTAACATTTCATCAGCTTTTGTCAAGTGCTCAGCCAGATTCTGTGCAGATGGAGACAGGTGACTGAGTTCCATTTCTTAGTCCACTCCTGTCCTGCAGGAGTTTCACTCCAAGGCACTGGTGCTTCTCTTGTAACAAACTTCTTAACAAGTTCAGATTTAAGAACAGTTTGTTGAGGGGCATGTCCTAAAGGACCTGCTTCATCAGCATTTGCATTTGGAGCAGCATCACCAGTATCTCCAGCATTTGCAGCATCAAAACTTACAGAATCAGTATCTTCTGATAAAACAATAGTATGAGTAGCAATGGAGGCGTCAGTAGCATCCTCTAATTGCTGATCTGGTTCCAAGTTCTGATCAACAGCCATATCCTGATGCTCACCTATATTCTGATCATTAGCATCTAGATGCAGAGAAGGTGTAGTAGATAATTCTGGAGTTTGAGCAACATCAGTAACATGTGTTGTTGATGGATTAGTTGCTTTTGGAGCTTCTAAGCAAATTACTTCAGGCACAACCAAGGTCTGGATATCAATATCAGCACTTGTGCCTGTATTAACAGGAGATACAGTCTTTTGAACAGGAGACACAGATGGTGTGTTGGCCTTTTCAGTAATAGCTTCCTGAGTTGGAGTTGATGGAGAAGTAGTGACTGTAGCAGATTCCTTTTCTTGTGAGATCAGAGATTCCTGATCTCCTTCCTTAGCTGCTGCTTCTTCATCATCTGAAACTGGCCTTTTTACCCTCTATTTCTTGTATCTCTTTGAAGATATGGATTCCTTGGGAGTTGCAGCAACAGTCATTCTTCTAAGCCGTTTGAGAAGCTTAGATCCCCTAATTCTAGAATCCTTTTGAGAAGAAACTTTCTCAGCTTCTTCGACAACAGGTTCTGATGTAGAAACCTGTTCCTCACTGTCTGACTCATCTCTCAAAGCAATCCTCCTTCTCTTCTGAGGTGTTTGAGGAACAGTCTTTGTCCTCTTTGGCTTGAAGGATGAGGGCTTCACAGTAGGTCCTGAGGATGAAGATTGAACTTTCTGTGAAATGTTGAGATATGATTTGAGATATTGCCTGAGGGTAGGTTGAGTAGTATGAGTGGCATGTTCTGATGGTTGTTGTGATGCTTAAGATGTGGTGGTTGGTTGGACATTAAGATAAACAGATCTATAGGATTCAGGATTAGCATTTACCAAGATCTGTTTTACAGACTAAGGAATCTGTAAAGATCTAACCACTTGTTTCTTAGTGTCAGCATTTACCAGGTCATTAAAGTAACGTTTTGCAACTTTGAAAGGTGGAGTTAAGGTACTAGCTAACTGAGGATCATCATTACAAGAAGTATATATAAGCTGACAGAATCTAGCAAAGTAGACAACATTCCTATCCTCTGTCATCCTATCCCCAATAAAACCTATTACATCAGTTGCAAAATTAAAATGAGTTTGGTTAATGATAGCATACCCGATGTGCTGACTCATTATAGGGATGACATCAAAATTTGAACACTTGTTCCCAAACGCTTTAGTGATGCAGTCGAAGAAGAAACTCCATTCCCTCCTGATATGAGCCCGTTTCAACTGCCCAAGCTTTGCCAAACTCTGCTCATACCCCAAACTGGCCATTAACTCCTGAAGAGCTGATTCCTCTGGAGTGGAAAAAGTACATCCTTCTGGTAGATGTAGAGCCTTGCGTATTGTACCAGGAGTGACTACATATGTAGAATCACCCATGTCGAAAACAATACTAGGAGTACCAGTTGGACCACCATTATCAAAGTTTCCAGTCCTCCAAAATGTTAGAACTTGTTGGCTTGAGAAGACTGAAGGTTGGGTCAATGCATACCCGATTTCACTGTGTGCAAGAAGATCTTGCACAAAATGCAACTCAGACGGAGCTTCAGCATTATCAAGAATTGCAGCATAGTTATTTGGAACAAATTTGGCTCCATCAATGATTAAATCCTTAGGTGCCATGAAAATAATCGAGATTTATAAGTGCCTGTTAGGTGTTTGATAGAATGTCTATATGAAAAACCAACGTTAGAAGAAGACAGAGAGTAAAAGCAAATAGAGAGAAAAAATATAAAAGTGAATAAAAGATTAGAAAATCCTCTCTCTGTCTTACTTATACTTTTGAAAAAAAAATGTAACCGTTGGACACCTGTCAGACATGCAGTAATAACGAATAGTTAATGGGCACGAGAAAACAGTAATCATTACTTACCCACTTGCAGTTTTTCAAGGAAAAAACCGTTCCACTTACCCAGTTATTCCATTAATCAAGGTAAATCAGTTTTAATTCAGAATTGAAACTATTTTCACTTATTCAATTATTTTTCACTGCAACATCAATATTCTGAAAAAAAAATTCGAGTGAGTATGACCAAAATAAATCAAGGGAACAAGTACTAATAGTGTAAAAGCAGAACTTAAGTTAAACTTAGATTATAATGGTCATCAGAATATGAATATTTATCAGGATTTATCAATATATTTCAGAACATCTCAGAGACAAGAACTTGCAAAAAAAGAAATTTCATTAATATAATGAGAGAATACATGCATGAAATTTAAAGTGCATCAGAAATTTTACAAGATTGTCCTAAACTGCTAAACCTAACATCAACAGCCTTAGTCCTAGCTCAAGAAGCAGGGCAAGGCTGACGATGAAGAAAAACAGGAAGAAGAAAATAAATCATTTCTTCTTCCTACTCTCGACAAACAGAATCGCGAGTCAAATGATTCGCTCTTGCTGGCAGAGAGCTTCCAACCTTTCCTCCTCTAATCGCTCCAGATAGTGATGGTAGTCCATGTAGAAGAACAGGAGGTGGGTGAGTACCTCCTGGGGAACTGAGTCCCATATCTCATCAGGATTGGAAGTAACGTGCCATTCCTGCTGCCAGGCTTCACAGCTTAGTTCCATGTTAAATGTTTCATAATTCAAAAAAATATTGTAATTGACCATGGCGTATTTGATATAAAGATTATGAAGGTGAGTTTGTGATAAAAGATTTGATGTGAAGGCTGATGTTAAGTGGTTGTTTATATAGGCAAGAGAATGCCAGGAGACGCAAAGAAATTTAATGCTGACAGGTAGAATTAATCCTACCTCGTCTCCCCAGACTTGGAAAAAGAAAAATAGTCATTGGAAAGGTAAAATATGGTTTAATGCGCACAAGTAGCAAACAAATTGACTGTGCATGTATGAGTACCACTATCCCTAAATATAGTGACTGTTAATCTTCCACTTCAACATATTCTGGTTTAAACTGAGACTGTTTTTAAATTTTATCCACAAATAAGTCAAGTAAAGAATCAGAATTTAATATCAGAAATTAACGGTCATCAGAACATAATTTCTTAACTCGAAAAATGAATGCCTATATTAGTAAGTCCTCACACAAATTCTGATTTAGATTCTTCAGAACTTAATCATCAGAACATGCAATCAGAACTTGTCCTCAGAATTTGTGCAATGTGACACAGAAACTGTTCATCTAAAATAACATAGATCACCACAGTTATTTTCATCATTCATATGGAGTGTTGAATGTGTGCATTAAGCTAAATATCAGACAAAGAGTAAAGTCTGATTCACTTCAGTACATCTTAGAAATAAGGCATAACTAAAACTTTAGTCATTATTCTGAAACCTACTGTTGAATGAGTTCATGCTAGAGTCCATCTCAACTATTTTGTGCTAATTTTGTGCATCTTTTTAAATTCCATTTTACAGTGGCTTCTCAGTGTAAGTGAGTCACGATTGCTTATCAGAATTTATGCTATTATCAGAGTATTTCCCCAGTAATCATAGAGTGTGAAAAGTCACCAAGAAAATATTTTGCTTTTCTTATGCATATTTACTTAATACCAGCAATGCACTTGGGTCGTTCCTTCCACATTTGTACTCTAGATCTCAAAGGAGTACCTGAATTTTAATCCTTGATTCTTTTTCTTTTTCTTTTGATAAGTGAGGTTATCATCACTTAGTACATCCAAACAGATTTACTAGCATCTAGACTCAACAGATGAGAAGCATATTCTAGTTTGTGACTTAGTAATAAGATAGACAAAGTAAACTCAACTAAGCTCAATATCAGAATTTGCTTGTTCCACAAGAATAATTACTTCTAACATGGGATCCCTTGTTTATTGAAGACTACTAGGTCAGCATCTAGCACAGGTATCCTTATAGGATTGAATAGTTACCTAAACAGACATATCACTATCAGAGTTTATAAAGTTACATCAGACAGCAGTCAGTACTTAAGCAAGTTTTTAATTAAGCACAGAATACACAAAGAGAGTAATTTCTGTAAATACTGATCATAAAGTCTGATGCATCAGAACAAAACTAAGCAGATTTAGAAAGAGAACCTGAAACCATTTCAAGTTCATTTACCAATCTTGTAAAAGTAGCTTCACACAATGGTTTGGTGAAGATATCTGCTAGTTGTTGATCTGTTGGAACAAAGTGCAATTCCACTGTACCTTCATCCACATGTTCCCTGATAAAGTGGTACCTGATGCTGATGTGCTTTGTCATAGAGTGTTGAACTAGATTACCTGTCATAGCAATAACACTTTGATTATCACAGTAAATAGGGATTTTGAAATATGTTAACCCATAATCCAGTAACTGATTCTTCATCCAAAGAATCTGTGCACAACAGCTTCCTGCAGTAATGTACTCTACTTCTGCAGTTGATGTGGAAATTGACTTTTGTTTCTTGCTAAACCAAGAAACCAATCTGCCTCCAAGAAATTGGCAGCTTTCACTTGTGCTTTTCCTGTCAATTTTGCAACCTGCAAAATCTGCATCTGAGTAACCTATTAGTTTAAAATCTGATTCTCTGGGATACCACAATCCCAGATCGGCTGTTCTTTTAAGATACTTGAAAATTCTTTTCACAGCTGTTAGGTGAGGTTCTCTTGGATCTGCTTGAAATCTTGCACAAAGACAGGTAGCATACATGATATCAGGTCTACTTGGATTTGCAAAGTCTGTCATTTGTAGATCCAAAAATGATATCATCAACATAAATCTGGACCAGAAGTAAGTCCTTTCCATGGTTGATGTAGAACAATGTTTTGTCTATTGTTCCTCTGTTAAATCCACTTTCTAGAAAAAACTGAGCTAAAGTCTCATACCATGCTCTAGGAGCTTGCTTAAGTCCATAAAGTGCTTTATCTAGCCTGTAGACATAATCTGGAAATTTGGAATCTACAAAGCCTGGAGGTTGTTCAACATATACTTCTTCCTCCAATTCTCCATTGAGAAAAGCACTTTTTACATCCATTTGAAAGACAGTAAACTTTTTGTGAGCAGCATAAGCTAAAAATATCCTTATGGCTTCTAACCTAGCAACTGGTGTAAAAGTTTCATCATAATCAATTCCCTCCTGTTGAGAATATCCTTTTGCAACCAACCTTGCCTTATTCCTTGTAATTATGCCATCACTGTCAGTTTTGTTTCTGAATACCCACTTTGTACCAACAACAGATCTATTCTTTGGTCTTGGCACCAGGGTCCAGACTTTGTTTCTTTCAAATTCATTTAACTCTTCCTGCATTGCTTGCACCCAATCAGCATCTTGAAGAGCTTCTTCCACTTTCTTTGGCTCAGTCTGAGAGAAAAAAGAATTGTAAAGACATTCGTTTGAAGTACCTGTTCTAGTTCTGACACCTGCATCAGGATTTCCAATTATCAAATCAGGTGTATGTGATTTAGTCCACTTCCTTGCAGATGGAAGGTTTTTTCTAGAAATGGATGCTCCCCCATGATCCATGCTGTCTTCATTTTCATTTTCTGATGCTCCCCCTGAAACTATGCTCTCTGAGTTGGATTCTTCAGAATTTAGATTTTCAGAACTATCAGAACTTGGCTTATCAGAACTTGACGAATCAGAACTTGAAGAGCCAGATGTATGTTCTGATGCTTCTTGAAATGTGGTAAGATCTTGAGTATGCTCCCCCTGCATAGATGCATCTTCCTTTGGCGAAGTCACCATAGTTTCAATAACATCAGAGTTTAATCCATCAGAGTTTACAGTATCAGGACTTAGACTGTCAAAATTTTCAGTATCAGAATTTGAGTCTTCATTTTCAAATCTCAGCTGATCATGATCAATAAAATCTTCAAGTCCAGTAATGTTCTTGTCATCAAAAGAGACATTGATAGATTCCATGACCACTCTTGTTCCCAGATTATAGACTCTGAAGGCTTTTGTGGAAAGTGGATATCCAACAAAGATTCCTTCATCAGCTTTTAGATCAAATTTGGATAGCTGTTCAGGATGAGTCTTGAGAACAAAACGCTTGCATCCAAATACATGAAAATACTTCAGATTTGGCTTCTTTTTCTTCACCATCTCATATGGTGTCTTTCCTTGCTTGTTAATGAGTGTTGCATTTTGAGTAAAACAAGCAGTCTGCACAGCTTCAGCCCAGAAATAGGTTAGAAGCTTTGCTTCGTCAAGCATTGTACGTGCAACTTCAATGAGAGTTCTATTCTTCCTTTCAACAACTCCATTTTGCTGTGGAGTTCCGGGAGCAGAGAATTCCTGCTTAATTCCATGGTTTTTGCAGAACTCTTCCATTATCAAATTCTTGAACTCAGTGCCATTGTCACTCCTTATTGTCTTCACAGAATCTTTGACCAATTTATCTAGTTGTTTGACATGATCAATCAAGATAGATGCAGTTTCACTTTTTGTGTGCAAGAAATACACCCATGTGTATCTGGTGAACTCATCCACTATGACCATAACATATTTCTTCTTTACAATAGACATGACATTTACTGGACCAAATAGATCAACATGTAGTAGGTGATAAGGTTCAAGAATTGATGATTCAGTCTTGCTCTTGAATGAGGATTTTCTTTGTTTAGTCTTCTGACAAGAATCACAAAGGCCATCAGGAGCAAATACTGACTTTGGTAGTCCTCTCACAAGATCTTTCTTGACCAACTCATTTATATTGTTGAAATTTAAATGAGAGGGTTTCTTGTGTCAATTCCAGCTTTCTTCAATTGATGCTCTACTCATCAGACAGATTGCAGAACCATCAGTACTTGTTGAAAGCTTAGCTTCATAAATGTTACCACGCCTGTATCCTTTCAGAACAACTTTGCCTTTAGATTTACTCACAACTTCACAGTGTTCTTCAAAGAAATCAACATGATAACCTCTGTCACAGATTTGACTTATACTCAGCAGATTGTGTTTAAGTCCTGAGACCAGAGCTACTTGTTTAATGATGACATTCCCAAGATTGATATTTCCATATCCCAATGTTTTTCCAATGTTGCCATCTCCATAAGAAACACTTGGGCCAGCTTTCTCCACAAAGTCGGATAGCAGGGCTTTATTTCCAGTCATATGTCCTGAATATCCACTATCCAGAACTAGGATATTTTTCCTGTTGCCCTGCAATCACAAAGACCACTAATGATTAGTTTTAAGGACCCAGACTTACTTGGATCCTTTGGCCTTATCAAGTTTGTTAACATTTGCAGCGGATTTAGCATCAGAGTTTATGTTAACATTTTTCTTATCAGAATTTACACTATCAGACTTTGAATCAGAATTTACACTAGAAGGAACAATGGAAACTTTCTTTAAAGAAGGTTTTATTTGATAATAATCATAGTACAAACTATGATATTCCTTACAAGTATAAATGGAATGCCATAAACTACCATAATAAAAACAAGGATTTTGTGGCTTATATCTAACAGACTGACTCTTAACTCCTGACTTTGAAGGTAAGGAGTTTATGTTCTTATTCTTCCTGCAAAAAGAAGCCAGATGGTTAGAACTTCCACAGTTATGACACGTTTTCCTAGGAGCTTCAGGAACAGGCTTATAATCATTTCTTTTATTCACACCTTCCTTTCCATTCCTATTTTTCCTAGGTAATTTTACCTTGTTTGTATTCTTAACATCTTTCAGCTTATGCTTAAGCTGCTTCTTAGTCATTTAGCCTATGTTTACTTCAGCTGTCTTTTCCTGTTTTAGTTTGTCAGAAGTTAATCCCTCTTTAACTTCTAATTTCTCATTATCAGACTTTACAGTTACAAACTTAACAGGTTTTAACTTTGGCTTTTGCTTAATAACAATAGGCTTAATTTCTACAGTTCCTTTATCATTCTTGTCCTCTCCATAACCTAAGCCCTCTTTCCAGTTTTTAATACTTAGCAAATTTTGAGTTGTTCTACCAGAGTTAGTCCAAGTCCTGATAATCTCTCCTTCCTTTTTTAACTCAGGTTTTAGAGATTCATTCATTTTTAGCACTTCATCCCTAACATAAAAAGCATCATCTCTATCCTTCTGAGTTTGATGGAACATAACTAACTCTTTTTCTAAGAAATCATTTCTTTTCTTAAAAATAAGATTTTCAGAAGTTAATCTTTCACATGCTAAAGTTTGATCTCTATAACTAACAAACATGGTTTTAAGATATCTTCTCAACTCATTAATATCATCAGTATGAAAAGCATAAGTAGTCTGAGGTACCTTTGATTCAGCAGCTTCAGAACTGCTTTCAGCACTTGCTTTATCAGCATTTGCCATCAAACCATAATTCTCATCACTTTCAGAGTCTGAGGTGTCTGTCCAGCTTTTCTTCTTTGTGACAAGAGCCTTGCCTTTGTCACCCTTCACTTTCTTGCAATCAGGAGATATGTGGCCTTTCTCACCACAGTTATAGCATTTGACATTGGTATAATCTCCTCTATCAGACTTTCCTCCTCTGCCCTCAGATCTTTTAAAATTCTTCTTATCAGAACTTGTGCCTTTCCTGGAAAACTTCTTTCCCTTCCTGAACTTCCTGTATGCAATCTTTGTGATCCCTTTCACCATAAGAGCACACAGCTTCATCATCTCCTCATCAGTATCAGTCTCAGGCAAGCTTTCAGAATCTGAGTCATCATCACTTTCACAACTTGATGACTCAGTATCAGACTTTGTGAAAAGAGCTTTACCCTTGTCTTTCCTTGAGGTAGCTGCCTTGGGGGAGTCTTCTTCAGCCTTAAGAGCAACTGTCCTTGACTTTCCTCCTTTCCTCTTGCTTCTTTATTCCATCTCAAGTTCATGAGTCTTGAGCATTCCATAAATTTCATCAAGAGTTGTTTCATCAAGATTGTAGTTATCTCTTATTGTTGTTGCCTTCAAATCCCAGCATTCAGGAAGAGCTAACAGGAATTTAAGGTTTGAATCTTCAAGATCATACTCCTTATTAACCAATGACAAATCATTCAAGAGTTTGACAAATCTATCATATAAATCAGTCAATGACTCATTAGCCTTTGAGTCAAAGTGTTCATACTCTTGAGTGCGTATTGTCTTCCTGTTCTTCTTAATTGTATCAGTTCCCTGACACCTTGTTTCCAGAGCATCCCATATCTCCTTTGCAGTCTTGCAGTTAATTACCCTGTTTGACATTACATTATCAATGGCACTATGCAGTAAGTGTCGTACCTTAGCATCCTTAGCAATTGATGCGATATCTTCAATAGTATAATCACTCTTCTCCTTTGGTACAGTCTTTGCTGCTTCACCTGCAACTGCAACATCGAGCTTGGTTGGTTTGTGAAAATATATCCATTGAAGAAGCCAATAAGTTGGAAAAAAACATATCTAACATGGAAGTATAGATTAATTTTTCTTCGGTTATCAATTTTATCATATTCAATATTATTTCATTTATGAAATTTACATCACATACAACTATGAATTATTAGTCATGATGCTATTAGTATATTTTTATGGCAATTCATTTTAAAAATTTGTTATTTATATATATATAGGACATCACCAGAAAAAGGAATAAAAAAGACAAAAATAATCGTTGGAAGACATTGCTATAACACACTAACAATTCCTGAGTTGTGACAAAGGTGAGATATCATATTTTGAATGACAGAGTAGAAATGATAAAGATACTCGTTAGGTACGAGGATCAAGAATGCCTAGGAGTTGTTATGGCATTACTTAATGAATTCGAATATAAATACCATAAAAAATATTATATAGCTCATACTTTGTAACAATCCAAAAAATAAAAAGAAATAACACTAAATTAGCAAGCATTATTCAATGTGAAATTTAACTGAGGTTAGACCTTTTCTTTTATATGTAACGTTTTTCGGGAGCCAAATATAAATTTCATTTATATATTCCTTACAGCTAAATTGCATTCACAGTTTTAATGATCTTACAGTTGTTAAAAAGATCAAATAAAAAAGAAATATTTAATATGGATAAAATAGCAGGATTTTATTATATTTTCGTACTATTAAAAACACTTTACAAGAACAAAGTTGAGGTTGTGATCAGTGATCAACATATCACGGGAACATAGATTAGGTACCACGGGATTTAGAAAAACATAGTTATCAGAACCATCATGTTCATTGAACCGCCAAGAGGCACCGGTTCACTAATCTGATGGATCAACTAGTTGTTAACCATCAAATCATATTTCAAAGTTTTACGAGAATATATTAGTCAATATTGTAGTGATGTCATATATACCTATATAATTATATTAAATAATTAAAACTACCAATCACTCAAAACTTTTGAAATTATTGGCAAAATTAGAACATCTTAAAACATTTATCTATTTTCTTGAAAACCAAACAATTATAACCATAACATGATAATTTATATCTATTCTAATATGTATGGATTGCATAACACGTTTATTGGGTGTCTAAAAAGTATTGAAAGCTTAAATCAAAGTGTAGACATGCCAAAATGAGGTAACCAATTTGTATAAATATTTGAGATTTACTATAAATCATCTATCAGCATATACAATACTTTTATTCATTTGTAGTATGATATGGTAAAATAATCATATTTTGACGATACCAAAAAAATAATTTACTATCATGGATGATTTTTAGGACATCTTGAAATAATCAATCAAGTGACAGGATGTCACTATTGATGCGGGTAAATTAAAAGTCATGAAAGAAATTCGAACATCTTGTAAGTCTCCATACGCTGAAATGAGTCCTATAAGATGAGGCAACAGTAGTGTGTGATCACCAAGAAAAAGACTCCCTAAACCAAAACTAGCAAATGCTAAAAGGGAAAAGAGCAATGTTCAAGAAGCTCAATGTAAGACACATTAATCTGTTAGAGACACTTAAAAAAACAATGGCCGAAAACCACGATATGAGGATTTAAATGGAAGAAAGGAGAATTGTCTCTCTTGAAAGATAATAACTTGCGAGGAAAAATAAATTGAAAGAAAATATATTGAGATGGAGGAAAGAATAATGGTAATAGACACAACATCATAAGAGAAGAGAAAAGTTTACTATCAGCATAAAAAGGCTGCCATTTTAGCAAAATGAAACAACTTTAACTCAACAATGCATTTTATTGATTTATTTGAATATTAATTAACTTTATGTATGATCTTTTTTAAAATAACCTAAGATTTCCTGATGTACTAAGCTTATATTATAATATTTATAATTGTTCCTTGAAAATTATTATGATATTTTTATAAAACTTCTAATAAGTTTAGATGTCTATTATTCAGGGTCGGCGCTCCATATAGGCGATTTAGGAGGTCTCCTAAGGTCCTAGCTTCCAAAAGCCCCAAAAAATATATACTTAAACATATATTTTTTAGTTAATAATAAAAAACTTAAATATCTCTATTCATACTTATATTTTAAGGGCCCAAAATTATATCTTTTAGTTATTATTAAAAACAATTATATCAGCGCTCCTTATAATAAAGAATACAAAAATATATTACTCTAGATATGAACTATTAGAAATTATTTTTCTTAAGTCTATCTATATTTATTATATTTCAATGTTACACATAAGTACTTCTATATACTTAGTTTTTTGTACTTTAAATTTTGTTGAATTTAAACTTATAACATTAGTAATTGGTTTTTTCATCAAAACTCAAGTTTAAAAAAAAATAACAAAAATATTATCATTTTCTAAAAAAATCATAAAATACCTTTTGCAACCATATTTGCATCTCGAGTTTTAAAAAATATTGTGAAAATAAGTTCTCTAACTTTACAACCATATTTGCACCATATCATTAAATTAAATGTCACAAAAATACAAACTATTATGTAAAATCGTACCGTGCCTCATATTTTTGTCTAGCCTAAGACCTCTTAATTCCGAGCACCGGCCCTTCTATTATTTATGATTTAACTGAGGTTTGATTGTTTATCATTTTTACTAGTAACAAAAGAAGGTGTTGGTAACATACAAGTCCAAACTATTAGAGACAATAATGCATGCACTCAAAGTTAATACTTTCAAATCATATCTCAATGTACTTAAACAACATGAAAAAAATCCAATCGCTTTGAACTGAGTAGTCACATGGAAGAAAAGAACTGAAAAGTAAACCATATAAAATAATTAAATATGTCAGCACTTGCATTTGATATTTTGTCACCATGATGTGCCCAAAGATGCTCAATATGATCATTGTAAAGCTGATGATATGTCTCAATGGACGTAATATTTTTATTACATGCAAGAAACTCAGTGAGTGAAAATGTTTGTGAAAATGTTCGTTCACGTGAGATTTTTGGTGGCCTCTCGTGAAGTAGGTAAGCTGTTTCATCATCTTCTTGATCATGCCGATCTTCAATAATCATATTATGAAAGACACTGAAAATTTGCATGATATTTTACATATTTACTTGATCTAAAAAACATGCACGCCATCTTACAATTGCAATAGTGCTTATAACATGACAAATGCTCTTTCAACATCTTCAAGACGTGCTTCTTGCATTCTTGCAAAATGAGCCTTTTTCCTATCGCTCGGCTCTCTTAGAGTTTCTACAATATAGTCGTCCATTTCAGATAGATGCCATCGGCAAGTTAGTACCCCATCTTGTATTGTCTTTCATTAATTACAAAGTGTGCACGAGGGGAATGACCAACACAAAGTTCATTAAAAATTTGGATTGGTCATGTACATTAATATCGTTGCATGAACCAAACATCCCAAGATAAAACATTCCAAATCGATAAATCTTAATAGACAACTGTTTCCATTTTAATGATTGGTTTTTGAACGTGTTCAGTATACATATCTTGACAAGCGACTGGACATTTATCTTGTTTCCAGTGCATACAATCCAAACTGCCTATCATCTCAGGAAATCCACAAGTCTATGCCACATGCAAGATCCTAACAATATCAACTGAGTTATGAGTTCTCAAGTACTCTGACTTGAAAATCTCCACAACCCATTTACAAAATTTTTAAGTGATTCATTATCAATATTTTTCCAATCTTTACGTACTCATCAATGTTAGTATTCGGCATCCTGTATGCAATTATCATTAATGATGCAGTCATTTTCTAAATATCGGATAAATTAGTTGTACTTCTAGCATCAAATTTGTGGACAAAGTAATTGTCATGCTGTTGGAGTTCATTAAAGTTCTCTCAAATAGTATTTTTGTCATCCGAAATCATTGTCGAAATATTTTGTCATTGAAAATGGGATCTGTAGGAATATAATCTTGTTGTATCCTTTCATTAGCAGTTACCCTATCTTAGTGGATGAAATCTCGACCATTAATGGAACCAACATATCCTTTTTATTCGTCATTGCTTGTTTATTATTGCCGGTTGTTGTTCATCATTACCATTCAGAGCATTGTATGCTCATCTCCATCAGATGAATTATTTTCAAAATTATATTCTTTTTTTAGGTTGCTCATGACTAAATGTAAAAAGTATTGACAGTGGTAACATATGGGTATAAAATATCATATGTAAAAGTTGTAGGTGAAAAAATTAAATCAAAGTTGGTGACAAGTTAGATAGGAAAATTACAATTTTAAATATAAATATGGAGGTAGTTGAGAAAGTTAGTTAAATGTGAAACACATACAGTTGAATATAGAACCATGCATTTGAGACATGGTGCTAATTTAGCACCAAAAAGTTTTTGTTGGTGCTAAATTATAGCAATAGTTACACTTATGTTCTGCACACGATAGACTTTGCCCTTCGACATCAATTAGCATTCATCAGCTTGTTTGTAAAACAAATTGTATCTATATACCACTACTTAAATGATCCAGTCAAACTTCCTTTAACTTTTAATAATTAAAATCCACACTGATGTTTACTTGGTTTACTTAATAACTCTATTTTTCTCCCATTAATGGTTATTCTTTTGTTGGGTAATGAATACAATACCGGAGGGGGATGAATGTGTTTCCAAGATCTTTAATGTCTTTTTGAACTTTTAATGATGGTGAACAAAGTAGTCTATGTTGTAGAGATAATATGTGTTAACAGAATAATTAAAACATGCACATGAACACAATTATCTTTCAAAACTCACTTAATTTTATATCAAATCAAGCTACAGTTTGCTACAAGACTAACCCCAAGCTACAATGAACAATTTAGACTTTACATACAAATTGATAGAAATGTAACATTTGACATTAAATGGTTGTTGAAGTTTTAACAAGAAGATTCATTACATGAATTCTTCATATCATGGATCCTTTCTAATGAGATCCTTAAGAGTCACTAGTACTTCCATTTTTTCTAAAATTTCAGTTCCTCTTAAAGCTTCCACAAGCTTGAGTCACTCATCTAACGAATAACCATTTAAGTAACCAGCCCTAAACCTGGAGTATCTGCTAATCTTGATGTTCAGAAAACGTCCATCTTTGGAGAGTCTGCTCAACCCTTTTGCTTTAAGCTCATTTCATCTTTTTTCAATTTTTGCCAATTCTTCAGCATATTTCCTATCTCTTTCTTTCCTTCTTAGCCTTTGCCTTTGCATTTTTTCATCTCTTTCTCTTACCCATACACAGTATGCAGCTTTCCAAAATCTTGTGATTGTATCCTTGTCCTTCATCAAACTGATCACTCTTTTGAATTCTGTGGTTGAAAGTGTATCCATTAGATTACTACCAAGTAGAGTGAAAAAAACCATCATCATAATAAATTCTGACTTCTGTATATGATACAACCCAGACTCTGACTATTTCTTCAGCTAGCAGTTGAAAATATTCTTCATCTGTGAGGCTCCAATTTAGTGGCAGAAAGTCAGTTTGATCATAGCAATTCCATAGTGATCTTTCAGTAACTGGTAGTTGCTTTGCTTTTCTCCCAACATATTTAAAGTGTGGCTTGATTGGAGGTTTATATGAAGGTAGGTTTGTGATTTTCTTCAAGCTGATTTTAGTGGTAGTGATTGGGATTTTGAGAAGTGAATTTGCAGTTGGCTTGTATAGAAATTTTGGCTTTGAGGTGAGAGATGGTTGAGTTTTTGAGCTAAGAGATTTGGTGGGTTGAGATGTTATCATTTGGATTTGTAGGGTCTGTTGGTGTGGTCCTGGATTGTCTTCCCTCTTTTTCCTCCTTCTTTCATCTCCTTTCTTCTTGTCATCATCCTTCTTCTCATCCTTCTTTTTATCCTTGTTGCCAGTTGCTCTTGAAGATTGACTTGGATTTGAGCCATAAGGTTTTTTTATCATCCTTCTGCTCATCATCATCCTTTTCATCTTTTAAGTTGAATTGAGTAGATGGCAACATAGTGTCAGCATTTACAAGATACCTTTCAAGAATCCTGATCATTTCTTCATCTTCAATTTTCTTGGTCTTTTTATACTTCAAATCAGATTGAAGATTCATGACCGACCTCATGTTCCCTCTCACACAGTTATTAGGGACATTAAAGATTTTGTTCTTCTTGGTCTGTGGACAGATGTAGGAACCCCTTTGCTTGGATATAAATAGGCTTCAGGAAAAGCTTCTATCTGTGCATTTTTAAGATAATGAAGAAGCTGAGTGTCCTTTGTGATTACTACATATACTTTGTCAATCACAACATCTAGCTCAGATTCCCTTAGTGTTCTGAGATTGAAATGGATACTTGAAGGCATCTATCCACACCACCATCATTGATGGTGACAACAATCCTCTTCTATAGATAGTTCTCACCATTCACTACTATTGCCCTAATAGAGTTGATAGTTTTGGACAATGCTCTTTTGTATGTGATGAAGTTATTTTGAAGAGACATCCTCAGGACTGCAAGAAGTTCACTAAATTCTTGATCTTGATTGGACCTTCTGCAGCCTTGATAAGTCTTTCTTTGTCCATATCTTGAACTTGGTGAGTTTATGAAGAGCTTTGACTAACTGAATAAGCTCTTTAGACTTAGAGTTAGCATCCTTAGATTGTTGAATCCTAGCCTCAATCTCCTCCTTAGTCTTGGTGACAGGCATGAGTAAAGGAGTTGGTAATTCTGGCCTTATTTCTTCAGGTATTGAGGGTAGTGGTATATTGAGCTTGCCCATGATGGCTCCCAAAGCAACAGAGTTCTGCATTTGGAGATGCTTGTGAGAGTCTACCAAGGTTTTGATATCTGACTGTTGACTCTGCACCAAGGATGTAAAAGCTTGAACTTGTGCACTTAGTGATTCATTGGAAGATTTGAGAGAAGAAACTTGATCTTGCAATTCTTGAACTTGTATGGATGGGGATTGAGATGTGGAGGAAGTGGAAATCCCAAAAGTGTCCTGTACAGCCTTCTTGATTTTATCCATGAGCAAGGCTGAAGGAGTGTATCTACTAGAGTGCATTTGATTCAGCTTCAGTCTTGTGTCATTAGAGTGAATGATATGATTTTGAACTTGTTCATTCAGGGCTACAAATGAGGTCTTGAGATTCTTGACACTTATTTCCATTCCACTGAGATCATACCTTGACATCTGGTCAGTAAAGTTTATGAATTTGTTTTTGATTTCAGTTTGAGAAGGAATGATTTGATCCATCTTTTCCCTCACCATCTTCATTATTTTATCTTGATGTCCAGTCAATGTGATTTGAAGTGCTTTTTAAAAGTTATGGAAAGCCTTGATTTGAGCCTTGTATACATCATTGATGGCATCATGCACTTCCTGAGGAGTTAGAGATCTAGCAATATTGCTTCCCAGAACATTGATATACTCCTCCCCGAATTTAGCTAGCACAACATCCATTTCAATAGAAAATTCTTTATCTAGCTAAGCATCACAGTTTGCATCCTGACTAACTTCATCTATATTATAGTTTATTTTCTTCAACATCTGTCTGGTAGGTGAGCATGATAGCTTGGTAGTCCTGATTTGACTTGTTAAAGGTGAGTAGCTGTTGTGAGATTTGTGCAAGGCCTCCAATCTGGTCAACTACAATATCTTCAATGGTTGAAGGTTGATCTTTAGTTTCTTGGAGCCAATGGGAGATTAGATGACGTTGAGAGGCTGATGGTTGGTTTGTTGGGTAAGAAGGTGACAGTGCATCAGAACCACCTGTGACAGGAGTCACAGTTTGACTCACAGTAGGCACTGTGGTTATGATAGGGTGTTGTTAAATTGGAGGGTATTTGACTGTGCTACTGTCATTGCAACAGCCTCAAACCCTTGTATTTCTTGCACCACACTGTCACTTAAATATGTTGTACTTGCCTCTCCCATAACAGGGTCATTGGAAATTGTACTCCTAGCATCAATAGCTAATGTAATTTCTGCTAGGGTTTTGAGGGGAGTTGTTCCTGGAACAGGAACCTTCAATTAAATTGGAGAGGATTTAGATAGCTCCCCCTCAAGAGTACTACCCTCAAACCTTATAGTCTTTAAAGACTGATTTACACATGAATGTGTATTTTTAATTACCATGGGGTCTTCAGTAAAAACGGATGAATCCCCCATATTTGTGATGGTGTCATCAAGGTATACCCCAGCTAGTAGCCTCTCACCATCTAAATTTGGTGTCTGGGTGGTGACCAAGGTTTCTTGAACCATGTCACTTGAGTGAATTTACACTTGGGAATGGATTCAAGTGCAGTATGAGAAGAAGAAATTTGGGATATTAGAAGTTTGTTGATCAGTAGTGAGTGTTGGCAGCTCCCCCGGAATGGATGAAGGAGCTTCAAGGGATGTGCTCTCCTTGTGTGTGCCATCCTTAGTTCTCCTTCTATACACTTGTATTTGATCAATTGATGGTTGTGCAGACTCCTTACATGGTGCATTTGGGAGAATGCTCTTTTCAATAGAGATACCCTGTTGAGAGGATGCCCCTAGTTCCTGTTCAAGTCCCTTCTTTACAAAAACATCCTTTTGAGAGGATGCAGAGGTGTCTAGAGTGGTCAACTCAGTTTGCTTAGCCTTCTTTGGTTTGCTGACCAAGGGTGACTCAGTTGATGTTTGTTCCTCACCACTCTCATTTAATACAGTAAGGGTTATCTCTTTTCTCTTCTTTTTACTCACTTCACCCTTTTGAGAGGATGAAGTGGTTGGTTTCCTAGCAGTTATTGGTTTTGAAGAAGTAGGATCAACATGGGTAGGTTCCTGTGGGTGTGCCTGTGTTTGTGCTTCCACATGATCAGGAACCATTGTTGCACTAGTTTGAACTATATTGGTTCTCATGTCAGGCATAGGATAATGATAGGTCTTAAATCTTTCAATCATGAAATCTGTTAACTTAAGACCCACATGTACCTTATTTTTAGTAGTAAGTGATCCAAATAGAATTTTGGACACTTGCTTACAGTTACCTATTAGTGACCTATCTACGCCTCCAAGGATATGTATGTCATTTACCTTATGACTTAAAGCAGACATAATGAATCTAGGAAGGAAATTTTCCTTACCTCTTGAGGTGAATGGCATGATGAGCCTGGTGCTCAATTTCCTCCAGAATGTAGTGTCCTACATTAATCTGTTTGTTGTGAGCCATTGAGTAGACCAGCTTCTGGACAACACTAGAAATGTTGTCAAATCCTAATTTCCTGCATGTGAAAGCTCTTATCACAGAGTCAAACAGAAAAGACCATTCCCTTCTCAGATTTTTCTTGTTCAAGCTGGCCAAGTTAATCTTTTCAGAGTAGTTGATGAAGTCCAAGAATTCATACAGCTCATCCTGAGTTGGGATCCCTACTACCTTGTCAGTTGGAATGTTCAAATCCAGGTTCATATCATCTTCAGTTATCTCAACCTGTTGTCCTTTGATTTGACAGTTAACCAACTAGGCTTAAAGACTAGTCCTCATGCACAACTGTCCTAACTACATCTGTGTTCCAGAAATCACCCAGTACATCCAGATAGAGAACTGGGTTAGCTGTAAGAGCTCCAACAAAGTATGGTTTCAAATAAGAACTTGACAAAGCTCTTGAAAGTTTCAGGTGCTTGATTTGCATCTAATAATGCAAGGAAGTTGGTCTTCTTTGGAATGAAGGGTACAATATTGTTTTCTGCCATTGATATGAATGTGTAGATTAATGGGTAAAAGAAATTAGAAAGAAAGGATATGAAACGAGAGAGAAATCAGTTTGGAATTGAAAAAATCTAGGTCATTTAGAGTTCTCGAAGGCGTAAGTATATGTATGTCAAGATGTCTGGGTATAAAAGTAAACGACTTATCGAGAACTCAAAATAGACGTTTAGAATTTGTCTATCGAGAAGTCATTTTGTTTTAATCTTGTAGATAACTAAAAATAAGCTTATCGAGATGTCAAATAAATACCCAGTTTTTCCAAAATGGACTGAGTTTGTTCCAATTTTTATAATCAAAATAAAATAAGAAGAATTTCGCCAAAAGTATTTTACCAAAATAATTTATTGGATTAAATTATTCTGAGTTATTTATAAGTCTAAAAGTATACTTGTAGAGAACTCTGTGAGTTAACACTTATAGAGAACTTTAAAATGACTTATAGAGAACTCAGTTCTCTTTATACTTTTGATTACTTTGATTCTTCCTTGCTAATTTTATATATTGAAAATATAAATCAACATCCAGACAGTTTACTTAGAATTTAAAAAATTCCAAGCTGAATTTTTTTAAAAAAATTGAAAAATAAATATGCAGATATTTCTGAAATATTTATCATTCATATTCAGTTAATTTCTAATTAAATCAAATTGATTTTGATTTACTAGAAATTAATCTGCTGTAACACATTAGCTGAGTTCTTGCCTTAGAATGAAGAATTTAACATTCCAATTTCACCTACAAGTCTAGTGAAAATTGTTTCATCCAAAGTTTTAGTAAAAATGTCAGTTAATTGTTTTTCTGTTGGAACACAGATGAGCTCAATGGTACCATTTGCAGCATGTTCTGTAACACCCCCCAGATCCGGGGTCGGGGATCGGGTCGTCACGGTCTTTCTTTCCACAGTATCACTTCACTTAATTAATAATAATAACCTTATGCTGTGACCCCACACTAACACACACCACAACCCGTTATAGTCTCAGAGATGAAATTTAAATAAGTACAAGTCTTTGAATCCATAATTTAAAAGTTATTACAACCCAAAATGATTTCTTGATAAATTTACAGTTAATTGCCATTATCTGCCATAAGTTATAATTATACATAATTGATTCTCAAAAGTAGATGGTCCGATCTACAATAGATCTACCTCTGCAGCTATAGCAGCTACAACATCAACGGGAAGACGCGGGACGCTTCCCACGCGCTTGCGCTGGGTCTGCTGGAGTCTGGCCATCTTTCCTAACTGTTGTTGTGTGATGAAGAAATAAAGCAAGGGTGAGCAGCAAGCCCACCAAAATAATATGTATAATGATTTACAATATATGAGCCTTCTCATAGTACTCATGAAAGTCTTGTCAAAAGAATGAACCAAGTTTGATATCTTAATGCGATGAAGTCGCAAAATATTCAGTATATATACATATATACTTTCAAAATCTTGGAAGTCCTCTTCCATGCATAATATACACAGAGTTCCAGTGTATAACTGTATAAAAATATCGTTGCAAGGTGATCTCATATATCTAACCTTGTCTCAACGTTTTTCTGAAAATCTTTGTCATGCATAAGATAATCATTAACTAGATATAAGTTTTAAAAGATGAAGTTACAAGATACCCCAAAATACTTATATCTTTCCCAAATACTACTTGAACTACCCCCGTTCAAGTTATAATCAGTTTCAAAGGTTCATCACATAGATGAGACTACAAGACAAGATTTGAATAGATTCAATCTTTGAATATCATTATAAATAATGAAGTTACGAGATACTTCATTAAGTCCCGATATATAAATATATTCATATATATCTCCCATACATTTCCTGAAAACCTCTGTCATGTAAAGTATGAACAAAGTTGCAATATCCAATGAATTTGGAAGGAAAAGAATTTTGGCATAAACCAGATATCTTGCTGATCAGGCAAAGATACCAATAAGTAACCTTTTCTACTGTAGATGGATGAATTCCTCACCGGTCATCACCCTGGCCGCATTAGGACCTCGCGCTAGACCGTTACCCGGCCACTCACGCTGTTGATGGACTGCCACCCAGCCACTTACACATTCATAGACCGTACCCCGGCCTGTCGCTTATGCCGACTCAATCAGATGGACTTACTTCCCGAACATTGGGCAAGTAATCAAATTGTTTTCCTCAAAACAGCAACCATGTTGCGAATATAAAATACACCACAGAGCCGGATCCCCAAGATTTTGAGCGAATATTCAAGTCTCCTTCGAAAGGAAGATCTTAAATCGGGAAAACGAGTTTTGGGATCCGCTCTAACTTTTAAAAATCATTTTGAAGACTCGAAAACATTTTTAAGAATGTTTGGAGTAAAGCTGATTTAATGAAATAAATCAGTCCCGATATATTAGAAAATATCTGAATATTATTATTTAAATAATATTCCCATAAAGAATAATCTTTATAAAATAATTAAAGTAGAAGTATTAAAACTTATACTAGAAACGAGTATTAAATAACCAAAGATACACTTATATGAAAGTATTATCTTTATTTGAATAATCGAAAATAAGTTTGATATTAACACCTTATTCTTTAATAAAATAAAGAATATATTTCAGTAATAAGCGGAGTCATAATACCTCGAATGAATATTATAAATAATATTCATTAAATAAAATAAAGGATTCATACATCCTCAAATGAATATTCAAATAATATTCAATTAATAAAATAAAAGGAGTCATAAGCCCTCGAATGAATATTCAAGATAATATTCATTAATAAATGAAGTTATCGAATAAACCTTATTCGATTAATAGTTTTGAAAACTATAACCATATATATATATAAATATATATATATATATAATCTACTCGGGATCCTCGACTCCCGGTTTTAGAAAATGTTTCACCTTTGGGTCCCTATACTAAGGGTATACGCAAATACCGCTTATCTCTAGCATAGGTATTATGCAACGAATAAGCATTTGAACCAACAGATATATAAATCAAGAATACGAAACAGGCATGCATATACATACCATATCAGCATGCTTCAATATATCACAACATTTGCTAATTAACCAACATGCAATCTATCGCAAGATAATGCATATACATATATTCATCACAACAACAGTTATAACGGGTAGAAAACTTGCCTGAGCGACTGGGGGTTACGAATGGCTCGGGACGAGTCTGGTAACCTATAAGCAACAAGTAAGTTGGAATTAAACCAAAGTCACTTGTAAATCTATACTCTAACCAACTAAGACTCTAACGCTCGTTTTGCGCTTACTGATTTGCTTAAGTCACCCGGGTACCCTCGGCTCCACCATTTTTAATAATTTAACCTTTACGAGTTTTAAGGCGATTCCTTCGCGAGTGTCTTACCAACTGCCTAACACACTTACCATAAATGTTTCATACATTAATTAACCCTTTTGGTCTTTAACCTATGTTTCAAAGTAAGGCGAGGGGAAAAGTTTCGTTCACGAAACGCCGTTACTTGAAACGGTCGTTTCTCCTAAACCGTGCATCGGAATCGAACGAACTACATATCAAACGAAGCTCGTAACATGAGCTATCTAGACATGGCAATTGTCATAATTTAGCAGGGGTGTTCTCGGGTCCTAATGTTATGCACAAAAACAGTCTAAAAGAAAATCGGACGTTACGATGGCTATGTTTACGCGATTTCCAATATTTTAAACCATTCAAAAACCATCCCAAATCACCTCAAATCCAACATACAACCAACATCCATCCTTATCACATCATAAAAACCCCAAACCAATTCAATTTAATCATTCATACTTATGCCTAAGCTTAACTTTAATCATACTTAAGTTCTTTTAATCAAAAAACAACAACATTTACCAATCCAACAACATCCCAAAACTCACTAATCTCTACATACACAACCATCAAGCCTCTCATGAACTACAATACTCATATTATGCTCTTAACATTCAATAACAAAGCTTGGTTAAGAGATTATACCTTCCTTGAAGCTTTTTAACACAACACAAGAGCTTTGAATGCCTAAAGAACCTTGATCCTTGCTTGTATAACCTTAATCTTTTCATAAAAATTCAAGAAAACTAAAGTTATTTCTTGAAGGTTACTTTTCACCATCTTCTCCTTGATTTATGGAAGAGATTGTGAAGGAATTAGGAGCTTAAACTCTATAGCATATCCATATCTATGTACAAGGAAGCTATAGATAATTACCTTGTGATTTAACAATGCTTGGAACTTGATTTTTGATTTTTTCTTCCTTTGAAAAAGATGAAAAGCCGAGAGCAATGTTTGAAGAATGAAAAATTTTGTGTTTGCTTTGATTGTTTTGGCTAGCTAGGTTGTTTTGGTTTTGTTTTTGGTTAATTACCCTTCTAACCTTGACTTTGTGTGGTTTATAATCATCCAACAATTCCTTCCTTTTTTGTCATGCCTATGTCACCTTGCACATGTCATAATGCTCCCACTTGTCCACACCTTGTGGTTTGATGATGTCACAATCCCTGGCTTCTTGTACAAGCTTGTCTCTTGGTCACTTATTTGTTTTACGGTTCGCTTATCTTTCGTTCTCGTTTATCGTTTGAGGGATCATACCCGGGATCTTATTACTTAGGTTCCCTTAACCTTTCTCAATATATTATATTCCTTTTATGATCCTCTCCTATAATCCTTTAATTTAAATCCTTTTTATCCTGTTACCTTTTTCCAATTCTTTCCGTATCTAGTGATTTCCGGGAAAAATCAAGTGTTCGGAATTGGATTCTGACGATCTTTACATACACTTATATACCACATATAGTACTAATAAATCCAGAATATCATAACAGAACCCCTACATAGTGTGGCATGAAAAGTTTTCTCAGCAAAAACTATTCATAAGGGTTTCAAAATCTCCAAAAATTGGGGTTATTACAGTCTCCCCTCCTTAAAAGGATTCCGTCCCGGAATCAGATAGAAAAATGGGATACTTTTCTAGCATTGTGCACTTTCTAACTCTCAGTCAATTTTCCCACATTGTGGTCCTACCACCAAACTCTGCCTAGTTTGATAATCCTTCCTAAGCACTTGTTCCTTTTCAATCTATAACCCTTCCTGGTTGCTCCATATAGGTTACGTCGGTTGCATGTCTATGCGCTCATATGCCCCTATTTATCTGGCATCTGAATTACTTCTTAACATTGATACGTGAAACACGTTATGACTGCTACATGTTCGGGGTTAGGCTAGCTCATATGCTAACTTCCCAATACTCTTAATATATCCAAGGGTCCAACAATTGTGGACTTAGCTTTCCTTTCTTTCCGAACCTCATTAATCTTTCAAGGGAATACTTAACATACAGGTCCCCTTCCTATTCTTTGTCCTTTCGTGTCAAATCACATACTTCATGTCCTTGGCTACTACCAGCCGTCCTCTGATTAGATCTATTATATCCTTGGTCCTTTGGACTACTGCGGGTCCGAGCATCTTGCGCTCTACAACTTCATCCTAACATAAGGGAGATCGACATTGTCTTCCCTCAAGGATCTCATAAGGCGATACCTCATACTGACATATGATCTATTATCGTAAGATAACTTAATCCGTTAAGTGATCATTCCAAATTCTTTCAAGTCTATTGCACAGACTCTCATTATAGCTTTATCATTAGAACTTTTGCTTCTCAATACCCATTCTTTTCCAGTTCGTAATCGCTACTACCTTCCGTTCCTAATATTATACGGTTATACTTTTGCTCGTTAGCGTTCTATAACCTTTTAATAACCACGTCAACCTTAGTATCACGAATGTGTTTCCATTCCGCATACTACCACCACTTTATTACTCCTTTTTCAGCTGCTTCTATCTTTGGAAGCTTAATCCTTCATATAGAAGTAAAGGAATTTGTTGAGAGATCACTATGATCATGAACACTTGTTATATCGCTTAGTTAGTACAGAAGGTGGCCAGCCTTTAGTACTTGACAAGCAATTAAACAATAGCTGGTATCCTACTAGGCTTCTATCACACAGATAGATAGTCATTCGGCAATACCTCCCCTTTCTGGAAGGGTTGTTCTTCTCAGCTTACATGAATGAAAAGAAAGAATTGTATATATGAAAAAAAAAAATATACTGCCACAAAATATCTGGCTTGGAACCTACCTCTGAACTATAGAGGTTTGTCATAGAGAACAAACATATATGTATTTATCAACATCAAGTATTATAGCATCGCATTTCACGTGCCTAAATATTTTCGCTATCCCGTCCATCATTCTATGGACCCATGCTCTTCTCGAGCTTATACATAATCACCTTTGAAACTCCCTCGACATCGAAAATCGAATCTGGGATCTCATTCTATATATCACGTTACTAGATTCTATGCTCACCGCAACCTTCCTCGTATAATAATACGACTCTCTATTGATAAGAAAGAATAATTATTCACCAGGTAGATACTCTACTTAATTAGTCTATCAATGATAACTTATACACTACCACGACCCGATTAGTGGTACTCAATCTCAACACCCATTCCAATACAACTCTCATGGTTGTAATCAGCTCACTACTCGCAGAATCATTGCTGCCTTACTATGGTCCACCACTGACCCACTGTAGTCATTCATTTTCCCTGAAGTCTTAATAGCTAACCATACAGAGTCCATACATCTCGTATCAAATCCTTCTAAGGAGGTAACATAATCACCATTCCTGATTCATGAAGAACACTCCTGATCCTGACATACATACATGACATGAAGCAGATAAAAGTGCAGAAGAGTTTCAATCAAAGCAACGATAGCAGGTTAATACCATTCTTAATCATACGCCCTAAATAGAAGAATTAACTCAAGGGTTCATCTAGTCCTTTTTGAAACATGGTCCTGGCTTATCTCAAGATAGGACCTTCTAAGATAGATAGCCCGTTCATGGCGATTACACGAATTAAACCTTTACCAACTACTATTACGGTTGGGTATTGCACAGTCATCAGAAGGAATGTCAATCTTCCAAACCATAATTCAACCTTCACATTTTTAACCATCATCACTGTATTCTTTTGGCACACGCGCCTATAATTATCCACTTACCTTTAAAGTGTCGGCCACCTCTTTGGCCTTTCCTGATAGTAAAATTTCCTTACAGTCAATGTCATTTTAACCACCTCCAAATAAATTTTCTACCTTATTTCCGATCACTGCTTGAGTGAAGATGTTTTCCTTAAAATCAGATGGGAAAAAAATATCACCATTTTTCCATAAGTTATTGCCTCATTCTTTAGAGGCTAATCACTGTCAAGACTGACTCTCAATCATACTGTAACACCCCCAGATCCGGGGTCGGGGATCCGGGTCGTCACGAGTTCCATTTCCCTTAATAACACCCAATCTTAATAATTACTCAACTACTCTGTACTGTGACCCCACAATAAACACACACACCACACGTTATAGTCTCAGAGATGAACATCCAAAAATAACCACAAGTCATTTTATTCCATAATTATCTTCCATACACCTTAAAAGGGTTTTTGAATAAATTTACATTTCTTTGCCATTATTACAATTCATAAATATAAATAAATCTGGTCCATCAAAAGTTGAAAGCCTAGCCTATTGGTAGTTCCTACCTCAGCTACGGCGGCATCAATGCTTCTAGAAAACTGCGGAACGTCTCCTAATCGCTTGCGAATCGGGAGCTTGGTTCTGTTCATCTTTTCTATCTGTTGTTGTGTGATGAAAGAAGAAAGCAAGGGTGAGCAGCAAGCCCACCAAAATAATATGTATAATTTACAATACATGAGCCTACTCATAATACTCATGAAAGTCTTGGTCAAAAGAAATGAACCAAGTTTGATATCTTAATGCGATGAAGTCGCAAAATATTCAGTATATATACATATATACTTTTCAAAGTAATGGAAGTCCTCTTCCATGCATAATATACACAAAGTCCCATTGTATAACTGTATAAAAATATCGTTGCAAGGTGATCTCATATATCTAACCTTGTCTCAACGTTTTTCTGAAAATCTTTGTCATTCATAAGACAATTATTAATTAGATATAAGTTTAAAAGATGAAGTTACCAAATACTTCACTACACTTATATCATTCCCAAATACTACTTGAACTACCACCGTTCAAGTTATAATCAATTTCAAAAGTTCATCCCACTGATGAGACCACAAGATAAGACTTGAATAGATTCAATCTTTGAAATATTATTGAATGAAAAAGTTATGAGATACTTTATTTAGTCCCGATATATATATATCCACATATATATACCCCTTTAAACATTTCCTGAAACCTCTGTTATGTAAAGTATGAACAGAGTTTGAAACATCCAATGAATTTTGGAAAGGAAAAGAATTTTGGCATAAACCCGATATCTCGCTGATCAGGCAAAGATACCAATAAGTAACCTTTTCTACTGTAGATGGATGAATTCCTCACCGGTCATCACCCTGGCCGCATTAGGACCTCGCGCTCGACCGTACCCCGGCCCCTCACGCGTTGATGGACTGCCACCCAGCCACTTACACAATAATAGACCGTACCCCGGCCTGTCGCTTATGCCGACTCAATTAGATGGCTTACTTCCCGAACATTGGGCAAGTAATCAATTCATTTACCAAAACTGCAACCTCGTTGCGAATATAAAATACACCACAGAGCCGGATTCCCCAGGTTTTGAGCGAGTATTTAAATCCCCTTAAAAAGGAAGATCTTAAATATAAAAATGAGTTTTGGGATCCGCTCTGACTTTTAAAAATCATTTTGAAGACTCGAAAACACTTTAAAGAGTGTTTGGAGTAAAACTGATTTAATGTAAATCAGTCCCCAGAATATTAGAAAATATCTGAATATTATTAATTAAATATTCCCATAAAGAATAATCTTTATAAAAATAATTGAAGTAGAAGTATTAAAATTTATACTTGAAACGAGTATTAAATAACCAAAGATATACTTATGTGAAAGTATTATCTTTATTTGAATAATCGAAAATAAGTTTGATTATTTACAGTTTATTCTCTAATGAAATAAAGAATATATTTCAGCAATAATCGGAGTCATAGATCCTCAAATGAATATTCAAATAATATTCATTAAATAAAATAAGCTGAGTCATAAGCCCTCGAATGAATATTCAAATATTATTCAATAAATAATATAAAAGTCATAAGCCCTCGAATGAATATTCAAATATTAATCAATAAATAATATAAACTGAGTCATAAGCCCTCGAATAATATTCAAATAATATTCAATAAATAATAAAAGGAGTCATACGCCTTCGAATAATATTCGAAATAATTTCAATAATAAATAAAGTTTAAAGTTATCGAATAAACCTTATTCGATTAATAGTTTTTGAAAACTATGACCAATATATGTATATATATATAAATATATATATATATCCATCCATATATATACAAAACTACTCGGGATCCTCGACTCCCGGTTTTAGAAAATATTTTCACCTTTGGGTCCCTATACTAAGGGTATATGCAAGATACCGCTATCCTCTAGCATAGGTATTATCAAATGAACCAACAGATATATATTTCAAGAATATGAAACAGGCATGCATATATACCATATCACATGCTACAATATATCGCAAGAATTTGCTAAATAACCAACATGCATCTATCGCAAGATAATGCATATACAAGTGTATACATCACAACAACAGTATAACGGATAGAATACTTGCCTGAGCGACTTGGGGGTGAGAAAGGCTCGGGACGAGTCTGATAACCTATAAACAACAAGTAAGTTGGAATTAACCAAATCACTTGTAATTCTATACTTTAACTAACTTAGACTCTAACGCTCGTTTTGCGCTCACTGATTCGCTTAAGTCACTCGGGTACCCTCGGCTCCACCATTTTTAATAATTTAATCTTTACGAGTTTTAAAGCGATTCCTTCGCGAGTGACTTACCAACTGCCTAAAAAACTTACCATAAATGTTTCATACATTAATTAACCCTTTTTGGTCTTTAACCTACATTCCAAAGTAAGGCGAGGGAAAAAGTTTCGTTCGCGAAACGCCGTTACTTGAAACGGTCGTTTCTCCTAAACCGTGCATCGGAATCGAACGAACTACATATCAAAACGTAGCTCGTAACATGAACTATCTAAACATGACAATGGTCAAAACCTAGCAGTGAGTTCAAGGGTTCTGATGTTAAGAACAAAAACAGTCTACGGTAATATCGACATTACGACGGCTATGTTTACGCGATTTCCCAAATTTAAAACCACTCGATCAACCAACAAAATCAACCCAAAATCATCATACAACCATATCCATCCTTATCACATCATAACACCCCAACAAATCCATATTAACCATTTATACTTATTCCTCACAATGAAAACTAAAAGCTTTACTTAGGTTCTTTAACTAATTACCAGATAGTTACAACTCCACAATACAACAAACCAACTAATCTCTACAAACTCAACCAAACTTCAACCAATCAAGCATCAGGGCCTCACATATGCTATATCAAACACATTCAAATCCTAATTACTCAAAACTAAAGCTAGGGTTTGTAGTTTATACCTTCCTTGGAGAGTGGAGAATCAAGAGAAGTGGCTTGGAATCACCCTTAAAGAGTCCTTATCCCAGCTTAATCTAAACAAAACTTCAAGAACACAAATTTTAGTTCTTGAAAACACTATTCACCATCTTCTTTCATGATTTATAGAAAAAGATTGGCTTGGAATTAGAAGCTTAAACTTATAGGAAGTATGTAACTATCCATGGGGAAGCTTAGATAATTACCTTGCTAAATAGTAAGTGGAGGAGACTTCCATTTTCTAAGAAAAGCACCCGAGAGCTTCAAGGAGAAGAAGAGAGATTTTTTTTTGTGTTTTGTGATTTGTTTTGCTTGGTTGCTAGATTTTTGTTTTGTTTTAGGCCATTACCCATTTACCCTTGATTTTGTGTGGTTAACAATCCACCACATTTCCTTCCCTTCTATGTCATGCTTGCATCACTTTGCTATGTCATCCTCCCTTCCTTGTCCTCTTCTCATTGGTTGGTGACATCACTTCCTCTAATCCCTTTGCTTAACTTCCTAATTGTTTTCCTAATGACCGCTGATCTGTTTATACGGTTCGCTTAACTTTCGTTTCATTTATCGTTGAAGGATCATACCCGGGATCTTATTACTTAGGTTCCCTTAACCTTTCTCAATACATTGTATTCCTTTTATGATCCTCTCTTATAATCCTTTAATTTAAATCCTTTTTATCCTGTTACCTTATACTCAATTCTCTCCGTATCTAGTGGATTTCCGGGAAAAATCAAAGTGTTCGGAATTGGATTCTGACGATCTTTACATACACTTATCCCATATAAAGTACTAATAAAATCTCAAAATCCATATCAGAACCCCTACATAGTGTGGCATGAAAAGTTTTCTCGTTCAGCAAAAACACTATTCATAAGGGTTTCAAAATTTCTCAAAAATTGGGGTTATTACAGTCTCCCCTCCTTAAAAGGATTCCGTCCCGGAATCAGATAGAAAACAAATGGGGATACTTTCTTAGCATTACATTTTCTAACTCTCAAGTAAATTTTCCCACATTGTGGTTCTTCCATCAAACTCTGAAAGTTTGATAACCCTTCTCCAAAGCACTTGTTCCCTTTTCACTCTATAACCCTTCCTGGTTGCTCCATATAGGTTACGTCGGGTTACA